>NW_027047309.1:0-15802 GCF_025399875.1 Dalotia coriaria
TCGGAAATTTAAAGAAATATTAATAAAAAAGAATAATTTAAAAAAAATTTGTCGTTTTTATCTGTTTACGCGTTAAAAAGCAGATTAAAACTCAAAACGTGCTGTTTTGCTAAAATAAGCATTTTCAACATTTTTTTGATCGTTGAAATCTTTAAATAGACGCAATAAAAAAAAAAACAATAATAAAAAATTTTGTCGTTTTTTCTTTTCGCGTTAAAAACCAGAATAAAAACTCAAAACGTGCTGTTTTGCTAAAATAACATTTTCAAGCATTTTAGATCGTTGAAATCGTTCAAAAAATTTAATAAAAAAAGAATAATAAAAATTCGTCGTTTTTTTTGCTTTTTTTAAAAAGATTAAAGCTCAAAACGTGCTGTTTTGCTAAAATAAGATTTTCAAACGTTTTGTCGTTGAAATCGTTCAAATAGACGCAATATTAATAAAAACGAATAAAAAATTTCGTCGTTTTTTTTGCTGTTTTACGCGTTAAAACGCAGATTAAAACTCAAATCGTGCTTTTTTCTAAAATAAGCATTTTTAAAAATTTTAGATCGTTGAAATCGTTCAAATAGAAGCAATATTAATAAAAAAGAAAAAAATAAAAAAATTTGTCGTTTTATGCTTTTTTTACGCGTTAAAAAGCAGATTAAACTCAAAACGTGCTGGCAAAAAAAACACTTTCAAGCATTTTAGATCGTTGAAATCGTTCAAATAGACCAATAAAATAAAAAAGAAAAATAAAAATTTCTCGTTTTATGCTGTTTTGCGTTAAAACGCAGAATAAAACTCAAAACTTGTTTTGCTAAAATAAAAGCAAATTTTCCGGCAAAATTTTAAAAGAGGTTTTTGGGGAAAACGTTTCAAATAGACCAAAATTTTAATTTAAATTTAAAAAAGAATAATAAAAAAATTTCGTCGTTTTATGTTTTTACGCGTTTAAAAAGCAGATTAAAAATCAAAACTTGTTTTTCTAAAATAAAGCATTTTCAAGCTTTTAGTCGTTGAAATCGTTCAAATAGAGCAATATTAATAAAAAAAGAATAATAAAAAATTTTGTCGATGCTGTTTTTACGCGTTAAAACGCAGATTAAAACTCAAAACGGGCTGTTTTTTTCAAAAAAAAGCTTTTTAAAACATTTTTTGATCGTTGAAATCGGTTTAAAAAAGACCAAAAATTAATAAAAACGAATAATAAAAATTTCGTCCCTTTTTTTGCTGTTTTTCGCGTTAAAAAGCGGGGAAAAAAGCTCAAAAAAGTGCTGTTTTGCTAAAATAAGCATTTTTTAAGCATTTTTTGATCGTTGAAATCGTTCAAAAAGAAGCAATATTTAAAAAAAACGAATAATAAAAAATTCGTCGTTTTTTTTTGCTGTTTTACGCGTTAAAACGCGATTTTAAAACTTCTTTTTTTGGAAAATAAACTTTTTGGGGAAAATCATTGAAATCGTTCAAAAAAGGGGGGGAATATTTAAAAAAAGAATAATAAAAAATTTTGTCGTTTTTTTGCTGTTTTACCCTTAAAACGCAGAATAAAGGGCCAAAAAGTGCTGTTTTTTCGGGGTTTTTTAAAAAAGATTAAAAACCCAAAACCGTTTTTCTAAAATAAGCATTTTCAAGCATTTTAAAATCGTTGAAATCTTTCCAAATAGACGCAATAAAAAAAAAAAGAAAAAATAAAAATTTCGTCGTTTTTTTTGCTGTTTTTCGCGTTAAAACGCAGAAAAAATCAGAACGTGCTGTTTTTCTAAAAAAAGCATTTTCAAGCATTTTTGATCGTTGAAATCGTTCAAATAGACGCAATATTAAAAAAACGAATAATAAAAAATTCGTCGTTTTTATGCCCGTTTTACGCGTTAAAAAGCAAAATTAAAGCTCAAAACGTGCTGTTTTGCTAAAAAAAAAGCCAACATTTTTTGATCCCTTGAAATCGTTCCTAAACTTTTAAAAAAAACGAATAAAAAAATTTCGTCGTTTTTATGCTGTTTTACGCGTTAAAACGCAGATTAAAAACTCAAAACGTGCTGTTTTTGCTTTTAAAAAAAAAGCATTTTCAAGCGTTTTTTGATCGTTGAAATCGTTTGACGCAATTTGAAAAAAAGAATTAAAAAAGGAAACCCTCGTTTTTTTTTGCTGTTTTTCGCGTTAAAACGCAGATTAAAACTAAATCGTGCTGTTTTGCTAAAATAAGCATTTTTTAAGCATTTTTGATCCCCTTGAAATCGTTCAAATAGAAGAAATAATTTAAAAACGAATAATAAAAAAATTTGTCGTTTTTTTTGCTGTTTACGCGTTAAAACGCCCGATTAAAACTCAAAACGTGGTGTTTTTCTAAAATAAGCATTTTCAAGCATTTTAGATCGTTTGAAATCGTTTAAATAGAAACAATATTAATAAAAAAATAATAATAAAAAAAACGTCATTTTTTTGCTGTTTTACGCGTTTTAAAAAGCAGTTAAAACTCAAAACGTACTGTTTTTTCTTAAACATTTTCAAGCATTTTTGATCGTTGAAATCGTTCAAATAGACGCAATATTAATAAGAAAAGAAATAATAAAAAAATTTTGTCGACCCAAAGCTGTTTTCCCCGTTAAAACGCGGGGAAAAAAACTCAAAACGTGCTGTTTTTTCTTAAAAAAAAGCATTTTCAAAAAAATTTTAAAATCGTTGAAATCGTTTAAAAAAGAAACCCAAAATTAATAAAAAAAGAATAATAAAAAAATCGTCGTTTTTTTTGCTGTTTTTAAGGAAAACGGGTTTAAAAATTTTAAAAAGTGCTGTTTTTTCTAAAATATGCATTTTCAAGCAATTTTTTTGATCGTTGAAATCGTTCAAATAAAAACCAAAAATTAATAAAAACGAATAATAAAAATTTAACGTTTTTTTTCTGTTTTTTCGCCCTTAAAAAGCAGATTAAAAACTCAAAACGTGCTGTTTTGCTAAAAAAGCATTTTCAAGCATTTTAGATGTTGGGTCGTTCAAATAGAAACAAATTTAATAAAAAAAGAATAATAAAAATTCGTCGTTTTTTTGCTGATTTACGCGTTAAAACGCAGATTAAAGCTCAAATCGGGCTGTTTTGCTAAAATAAGCGACGCAAGCATTTTTAGATCGTTGAAATCGTTCAAATAGACGCAATATTAATAAAAACGAATAATAAAAAATTCGTCGTTTTATGCTGTTTTACGCGTTAAACGCAGATTAAAACTCAAAACGTGCTGTTTTTGCTAAAATAAGCATTTTCAAGCGCATTTTTAGATCGTTGAAATCGTTCAAATAGACGCAATAAAATAATAAACGAAAAATAAAAATTTCTCGTTTTTGTATGTTTTACGCGTTAAAACGCAGATATAGCTCAAAACGTGCTGCACAAAATAAGCATTTTCAAGCATTTTAGATCGTTGAAAATCGGGCAAAAATAGACACGCAATATTAATAAAAACGAATAATAAAAAATTCGTCGTTTTATGCTGTTTTACGCGTTAAAACGCAGATTAAAAGCTCGAAACGTGCTGTTTTGCTAAAATAACCATTTTCAAGCATTTTAGATCGTTGAAATCAGTTCAAATAGACAATATTAATAAAACGAATAATAAAATTTCGTCGTTTTATGCTGTTTTTACGCGTTAAACGCAGAATAAAACAAGCGTAGCATTTTGCTAAAATAAGCATTTTCAAGCATTTTAGATCGTTGAAATCGTTCAAATAGAAGAAATATTAATAAAAACAGCGATAACGCAAAATTCGTCGTTTTATGCTGTTTTACGTGCGGCGATTAAAGCTCAAAACGTGCTGTTTTGCTAAAATAAGCATTTTCAAGCGGCACAGATCGTTGAAATCGTTTAAAATAGACGCAATATTAATAAAAACGAATAATAAAAAATTCGTCGTTTTATGCTGTTTTACGTTGTTAAAACGCAGAATGAAGCTCAAAACGTGCTGTTTTGCTAAAATATACATTTTTCAAGCATTTTTTAGTCGTTAAAAATCACGTTCAAATGACGCAATATTAATAAAACGAATAATAAAAGTTTCATTCGTTTTATGCTGTTTACGCATTAAAAACGCTGATTAAAACCAAAACGATGCTGTTTTGCTTGCTTTAAAATAAGCATTTTCAAAGCATTTTTTAGATCGTTGAAATCACGTTCGTTCAAATAGACGCTAATATTGTAAAAACGAATAATAAAAGAACCGTCGTTTTTATGCTGCTTTACGCGTTAAAACGCAGATTAAAACTCAAAACGTGCTGTTTTGCTAAAATAAGCATTTTGCAAGCATTTTAGATCGTTGAAATCGTTCAAAATAGACGCAATATTAATAAAAACGAATAATAAAAATTTCGTCGTTTTTATGCTTTTTACGCGTTAAAAACGCTGATTAAGCTCAAAACGTGCTGTTTGCTAAAATAAGCATTTTCAAGCATTTAGATCGTTGAAATCGTTGTTCAAATAGACGCAATATTAATAAAAACAGGCCAATAAAAAGTCGTCGTTTTATGCTGTTTTACGCGTTAAAACGCAGATTCGTCAAAACGACGCTTTAAAAGTAAAAGCATTTTCCGGCGTTTTTAGATCGTTGAAATCACGTTCAAATAGACGCAATATTAATAAAAACATTATAATAAAAATTTCGTCGTTTTGTATGCTGTTTTACGCGTTAAAACGCAGAATAAAGCTCAAAACGTGCTGTTTTAGCGTCAGCATTTTCAAGCATTTTGAATCGTTGAAATCGTTCAAATAGAAGAAATGACCAATAAAAACGAATAATAAAAAATTCGTCGTTTTATGCTGTTTACGCGCGTTGAAACGCAGATTAAAACTCAAACGTGCTGTTTTGCGCTAAAATAAGCATTTTCAAGCATTTTTAGATCGTTGAAATCGTTTCAAGTAGACGCAGTATTAAAAACGAATAATAAAAATTCGTCGTTTTTTGTAGCGCGCCTTTACGCGTTAAAACGCAGAATAAAGCTCAAAACGTGCTGTTTTTTGCTTAAATAAGCATTTTCAAGCATTTTAGTCGTTGAAATCGTTCAAAATAAGTAATATTAATAAAAAACGAATAATAAAAATTTCGTCATTTTTATGCTGTTTTACGCGTTAAAACGCAGATTAAAAGCTCAAAACGTACTGTTTTGCTAAAATAAGCATTTTCAAAAGCATTTTTTAGATAGTTGGTCGTTCAAAATGGGCTGCAATATTAATAAAACGAATAATAAAAAAATTCGTCGTTTTATGCTGTTTTACGCGTTAAAAACGCAGATTAAAAGCTCAAAACGTGCTGTTTTGCTTTAAAATAAGCATTTTCAAGCATTTTAGATCGTTGACATCGTTCAAATAGACGCAATAAAAATAAAAACGAATAATAAAAATTTCGTCGTTTTTATGCTGTTTTACGCGTTAAAATGCAGATTAAAGCTCAAATCGTGCTGTTTTGCTAAAATAAGCATTTTCAAGCATTTTAGATCGTTGAAATCGTTCAAATGAAGCAATATTAATAAAACGAATAATAAAAAATTCGTCGTTTTTATGCTGTTTTACGCGTTAAACGCAGATTAAAGCTTTCAAAACGTGCTGTTTTGCTAAAATAAGCATTTTCAAGCATTTTTGGATCAGCGAAATCGTTCAAATAGACGCAATAAAAATAAAACGAATAATACCGTCGTTTTTTTATGCTGTTTTGCGCGTTAAAACGCAGAATAAAGCTCAAAACACGTGCTGTTTTTGCTAAAATAAACATTTTCAAGCATTTTGGAGTCGTTTGAAATCGTTCAAATAGACGCAATATTAATAAAAAACTAATAATAAAAAATTCGTCGTTTTTTATGCTGTTTTACGCGTTAAACGCAGATTGCTTCAAAACGTGCTGTTTTGCTAAAATAAGCATTTTCAGAAGCATTTTAAGATCGTTGAAATCGTTCAAAAATAGAAGCAATATTAATAAAAACGAATAATAAAAATTTCATCGTTTTATGCTGTTTTACGCGTTAAATCGCAGATTAAAGCTCAAAACGTGCTGTTTTTGCTAAAATAAACATTTTCAAAGCATTTTAGATCGTTGAAATCGTTCAAAATAGAAGAAACATATTAATAAAAAACGAATAATAAAAATTCGTCGTTTTTTATGCTGTTTACGCGTTAAAACGCCAGTTAAACTCAAAACATGCTGTTTTAGCACAAAATAAGCATTTTCAAAAACATTTTAGATCGTTGAGTCGTTCAAAATAGACGCAATAAAAAATAAAGAAACGGTAATAAAAATTTCGTCACGTTTTTATGCTGTTTTACGCGTTAAAACGCAGAATAAAACTCAAAACGCGTGCTGTTTTGCTAAAATATAAAGCATTTTCAAGCATTTTAGATCGTTGCGGAAATCACGTTCAAATAGACGCAATATTGTAAAAAACGAATAATAAAAATTCGTCGTTTTTTTACATGCTGTTTGCGTTAAAACGCAGATTAAAGCTCAAAACGTGCTGTTTTTGCTTTAAAATAAGCATTTTCAAGCGTTTTTAAATCGTTGAAATCGTTCAAATAGACGCAATATTAATAAAAAGCAGATAATAAAAATTTCGTCGTTTTTATGCTGCTGTTTTACGCGTAAAACGCAGATTAAACTCAAATCGTGCTGTTTTTGCTAAAATAAGCATTTTTCAAGCACATTTTAGATCGTTGAAATCACGTTCAAATAGAAGCAATATTAATAAAAACGAATAATAAAGATTCGTCGTTTTTATGCTGTTTTACGCGTTAAAACGCAGATTAAAAACTCAAAACGTGCTGTTTTGCTAAAATAAGCACTCCAGGCATTTTGCAGATCGTTGAAATCGTTCAAATAGACGCAATAAAAATAAAAAACGAATAATAAAAATTTCGTCGTTTTATGCTGTTTTACGCGTTAAACGCAGAATAAAGCTCAAAATGCTGTTTTGCTAAAATAAGCATTTCAAGCGTTTTTAGATCGTTTGAAATCGTTCAAATAGACGCAATATTAATAAAAACGAATAATAAAAATTTCGTCGTTTTTATGCTGTTTTACGCGTTAAAAAGCAGAATTAAAAAACAAAAGTTGTTTAAAAAAAAGGAAAACATTTTCAAGCATTTTTAATCATTGAAATGTTTCAAATAGACGCAATATAATAAAAACGAATAATAAAAAATTCGTCGTTTTATGCTTTGTTTTACGCGTTAAAAAGCAGAATAAAGCTCAAAACGTGCTGTTTTGGGTAAAATAAGCATTTCAAGCATTTAGATCGTTGAAATGTCAATAGACGCAATTTAATAAAAACGAATAATAAAAATTTTCGTTTTTTTAAAAAAAAGCTGTGTTTTAAAAAAACGTTAAAAACGCAAAATAAAAAAATTAAACGTGCTTTTTACGTTAAAACAGATTAAACTCAAAACGTCTGTTTTTGCTTTTAAATAAAAAAATTTTCAAGCTTTAGTCGTTGTCGTATAGACGCAATAAATAAAAAACGAATAATAAAAAATTTCGTCGTTTTATGCTGTTTTACGCGTTAAACGCAGATTTAAAACTCAGAACTCTGTTTTGCTAAAATAAGCATTTTCAACATTTAGATCGTTGAAATCGTTCAAATGAGAAATTTAAAAACGAATAATAAAAAATTCGTCGTTTTTATGCTGTTTACGCGTTAAACGCGTTAGCTCAAAACTGCGTTGCTAAAAAAAAAGCATTTTCAAGCATTTTAGATTGAAATGTTCAAATGAAGCAATTAATAAAAACGAATAATAAAATTTCGTCGTTTTATGCTGTTTTACGCGTTAAAAAGCAGATTAAAGCTCAAAATGCTGTTTTGCTAAAATAAAACATTTCAAGCGTTTTAGATCGTTGAAATCTTCAAATAGACGCAATATAATAAAAACGAATAATAAAAATTTCGTCGTTTTTATGCTGTTTTACGCGTTAAAACGCAGATTAAAGCTCAAATCGTGCTGTTTGCTAAAATAAGCATTTTCCAGCATTTAGATCGTTGAAATCGTTCAAAATAGAAGCAATATTAATAAAACGAATAATAAAAATTTCGTCGGTTTTATGCTGTTTTACGCGTTAAAACGCAGATTAAAAGCTCAAACGTGCTGTTTTGCTAAAATAAGCATTTTCAAGCGGCTTTAGATCGTTGAAATCGTTCAAATAGAAGC
Organism: Dalotia coriaria; assembly: GCF_025399875.1. NCBI lineage: Eukaryota > Metazoa > Arthropoda > Insecta > Coleoptera > Staphylinidae > Dalotia > Dalotia coriaria. The sequence goes on from NW_027047309.1 coordinate 8,157, forward strand.
AATATTAATAAAACGAATAATAAAAAGTCGTCGTTTTTATGCTGTTTTACGCGTTAAAACGCAGATTAAAGCTCAAAACATGCTGTTTTGCTAAAATATACATTTTCAAAGCATTTTAGATCGTTGAAATCGTTCAAATAGACGCAATATTAGCAAAAACGAATAATAAAATTCGTCGTTTTTGGCATGCGGTTTTACGCGCGTTAAAACGCAGATTAAAACTCAAAACGTGCTGTTTTGCTAAAATAAGCATTTTCAAGCATTTTTAGATCGTTTGGAAATCGTTCAAATAGAAGCAATAATGTAATAAAAGCGAATAATAAAAAAATTCGTCGTTTTATGCTGATTTACGCGTTAAAACGCAGATTAAAGCTCAAAACGTCCTGTTTTTTGCTAAAATAAGCATTTTTCAAGCATTTTAGATCGTTGAAATCGTTCAAATAGACGCAATATTAATAAAACGAATAATAAAAAATTCGTCGTTTTTATGCTGCTTTTACGCGTTAAAACGCAGATTAAAAGCTCAAACGTTAGCTGTTTTTTGCTAAAAATAATAAGCATTTTCATAAAGCATTTTAGATCGTTGAAATCGTTCAAATAGAGAAACAATATTAAAAACGAATAATAAAAAGATTCGTCGTTTTTATGCTGATTTACGCGTTAAAACGCAGATTAAGCTCAAAACGTCTGTTTTGCTAAAATAAGCATTTTCAGCATTTTAGATCGTTGAAATCGTTCAAATAGACGCAATATTGTGTAAAAACGAATAATAAAAATTCGTCGTTTTTATGCTTTCTTTTACGCGTTAAAACGCAGATTAAAGCTCAAAACGTGCTGTTTTGCTGCGTATATTTTATTTTCAAGCATTTTAGATCGTTGAAATCGTTCAAATAAAACAATATTAATAAAAACGAATAATAAAAGCTGCGTCGTTTTTTATGCTGTTTTACGCGTTAAAACGCAGATTAAAGCTCAAAACGTGCTGTTTTAAAATAGCTTTACATTTTCAAGCGTTTTACAGATCGTTGAAATCACGTTCAAATGGGCCGCAAATATTAATAAAAAACAGACTAATAAAAATTTCGTCGTTTTATGCTTTTGTTTTACGCGTTAAAACGCAGATTAAACTCAAATCGTGCTGTTTTGCTAAAATAAGCATTTTTCAACGGCATTTTAGATCGTTGAAATCGTTCAAATAGAAGCAATATTAATAAAAACGAATAATAAAATTCGTCGTTTTATGCTGTTTTACGAGTTAAAACGCAAATTAAAAGCTCAAAACGTGCTGTTTTGCTAAAATAACTTTTCAAGCATTTTAGATCGTTGAAATCGTTCAAATAGACGCAATAAAAATAAAGCAGATAATAAAAATTCGTCGTTTTTATGCTGTTTTCGCGTTAAAACGCAGAATAAAACTCAAAACGTGCTGTTTTTGCTAAAATAAGCATTTTCAAGCGTTTTTAGATCCGTTGAAATCACGTTCAAATAGACGCAATATTAATAAAAAATGAATAATAAAAATTTCGTCGTTTTTTATGCTGTTTTACGCGTTAAAAACGCAGATTAAAGCTCAAAATCGTGCTGTTTTGCTAAAATAAGCATTTTTCAAGCATTTTAGATCGTTAAAATCACGTTCAAAATAGAAGCAATATTAATAAAACGAATAATAAAAAATTTCGTGGTTTTATGCTGTTTTACGCGTTAAAACGCAGATTAAAGCTCAAAACGTGCTGTTTTTTTGCTAAAATAAGCATTTTCAAAAGAATTTAGATCGTTGAAATCACGCCGTTCAATTAGACGCAATATTAATAAAACGAATAATAAAATTTCGTCGTTTTGCTGTTTTACGCGTTAGAAACGCTGATTAAAGCTCAAAACGTGCTGTTTTAGCGCAAAATAAGCATTTTCAAGCATTTTAGATCGTTGAAATCGTTCAAATAGACGCAATATTAATAAAAACGAATGGCAAAAAATTTCGTCACGACATGCTGTTTTTACGCGTTAAAACGCAGAATAAAAGCTCAAAACGTGCTGTTTTTGCTAAAATAACATTTTCCAAGCATTTTAGATCGTTGAAATCGTTCCGTAAGCAATATTAATAAAACGAGTAATAAAAAAAAGTCGTCGTTTTTTATGCTGTTTTGCGTTAAAACGCAGATTAAAAGCTCAAAACGTGCTGTTTTGCACAGCAAAATAAGCATTTTCAAGCATTTTTAGATCATTGAAATCTGGTCAAATAGACGCAATATTAATAAAAACGATTAATAAAAATTTCGTCGTTTTTATGCTGTTTTACGCGTTAAAACGCAGATGCGGCTCAAAAACGTGCTGTTTTGCTAAAATAAAAGCATTTTTAAACACGGTCGTTGGTCGTTCAAATAGAAACAATATTAATAAAAACGAATAACAAAAATTTCGTCGTTTTTATGCTGTTTTACGCGGCGCAGATTAAAACTCAAAACGTGGTGTTTGCTGCCTAAAATAAGCATTTTACGCAAACATTTAGATCGTTGAAATCGTTTAAATAAACAATATTAATAAAACGAATAAAAATTCGTCATTTTTATGCTGTTTACGCGTTAAACGCGGGTAAAAACTCAAAACGTACTGTTTTTGCTAAAATAAAAACATTTTTCAAGCATTTTTAGATCGTTGAAATCGTTCAAATAAACGCAATATTAATAAAAACGAATAATAAAAAATTCGTGCGTTTTTTATGCTGTTTTACGCGGGTAAAACGCAGATTAAACGTGCTGTTTTGCTAAAATATAAGCATTTTCAAGCATTTTAGATCGTTGAAATCGTTCAAATAGAAGCAATATTAATAAAACAGATAATAAAAATTTCGTCGTTTTTATGCTGTTTTACGCGTTAAAACGCAGATTAAAGCTCAAAACGGCTGGTGTTTTTGCTAAAATAAAGCATTTTCAAGCATTTTAGATCGTTGAAATCGTTTTAAATAGAAGCAATATTAATAGCGAAAACGAATAATAAAAAAAATTCGTCATTTTTATGCTGTTTTACGCGTTAAAACGCGAATTAAAGCTCAAAACGTACTGTTTGCTAAAATGCGCTGCATTTTCAAGCGTACAGATCGTTGAAATCGTTCAAGCGCAATATTAATAAAAAACGGAATAATACCAAAAATTTCGTCGACTTTATGCTGTTTTGCGTAAAACGCAGAATAAAAGCTCAAACGTGCTGTTTTTACAAAATAACATTTTCAAAGCATTTTAGATCGTTGAAATAGTTCAAATAGAAGCAATATTAATAAAAACGAGTAGCAAAAAGTGCGTCGTTTTATGCTGTTTTACGCGTTAAACGCAGATTAAACTCAAAACGTGCTGTTTTTTGCTAAAATAAGCATTTTCAAACATTTTTGAATCGTTGAAATCGTTCAAATAGACGCAATAAAAATAAAAATGAATAATAAAAATTTCGTCGTTTTTTATGCTGTTTACGCGTTAAAACGCAGAAGAATAAAAACTCAAAAACGTGCTGTTTTGCTTTCAAAATAAGCATTTTCCGGCATTTTAGATCATTGAAATCGTTCAAAATAGACGCAATAATGTAAAAAAACGATTAATACATTTAAAAGTCGTTTTTTATGCTGTTTTACGCGTTAAAACGCAGATTAAAACTCAAAACGTGCTGTTTTGCTAAAATAAGCATTTTCAAGCATTTTGATCGTTGAAATCGTTCAAAATAAACAATATTAATAAAAAACGAATAATAAAAATTCGTCGTTTTTTATGCTGTTTTACGCGTTAAAACGCAGCGTTAAAGCTCAAAACGTGCTGTTTTGCTAAAATAAAAGCATTTTCCAGCATTTAGATCGTTGAAATCGTTCCGATAGACGCAATAAAAAATTAAAAACGAATAATAAAAATTTCGTCGTTTTTTATGCTGTTTTACGCGTTAAAACGCAGACAGAAACCACGAAGCGTGCTGTTTTGCTAAAATAAGCATTTTCAAGCATTTTTAGATCGTTGAAATCGTTCAAATAGACGCAATATTAATAAAAACGAATAATAAAAATTTCGCGTGTTTTATGCTTTGTTTACGCGTTAAAACGCAGAATAAAGCGCAAAACGTGCGGTTTTGCTTTAAAATAAGCATTTTCAAGCGACGGATCGTTGAAATCGTTTCAAAATAGACGCAATAAAATAAAAAACAAATAATAAAATTTCGTCGTTTTACGCGTTAAACGCAGAATAAAGCTCAAAACGTGCTGTTTTGCTAAAATAAAGCATTTTCAAGCATTTTAGATGCGTTTGAAATCACGTTCAAATACACGCAATATTAATAAAAACGAATAATAAAAATTTCGTCGTTTTTATGCTGTTTTTACGCGTTAAACGCAGATTGAAACTCAAAACATGCTGTTTTTTTGCTAAAATAAGCATTTTCGAAGCATTTGCAGATCGTTGGTACGTTCAAATAGAAGCAATGATAATAAAAAAAACGAATAATAAAAATTCGTCGTTTTTATGCTGTTTTACGCGTTAAAACGCAGATTAAAGCTCAAAACGTGCGCCAAAATAAGCATTTTCAAGCATTTTAGATCGTTGAAATCACGTTCAAATAGACGCAATATTAATAAAAACGATAATAAAAATTTCGTCGTTTTTATGCTGTTTTTACGCGTTAAACGCAGATTAAAGGCGCTCAAAACGTGCTGTTTTGCTTTAAAATAAAGCATTTTTCAAGCATTTTAGATCGCGTTGAAATCTACGTTCAAATAGACGCAATAAAATAAAAACGGGCAATTTCCGTCGTTTTTTAGCTATGCTGTTTTACTGATAAAACACTGGAATAACTTTGCCAAACGTGCTGTTTTGCTAAAATAAAGCATTTTCAAGCATTTTCGATCGTTGAAATCGTTCAAAGAAGCAATATTAATAAAACGAATAACAAAAATTCGTGGAACATGCTGTTTTACTTACGTTAAAACGCAGATTAAAATAAAACGTGCTGTTTTGCTAAAATAAGCATTTCAGAAGCATTTAGATCGTTGATCGTTCAAATAGACGCAATAAAAATAAAAAACAGATAATAAAATTTCGTCGTTTTATGCTGTTTTGCAGAAAACGCAGATTAAAACTCAAAACGTGCTGTTTTTGTAAAATAAGCATTTTCAAGCATTTTAGATCGTTGAAATCGTTCAAATAGAAGCAATATTAATAAAAAAACGAATAATAAAAAATTCACGTCGTTTTATGCTGTTTTACGCGGGTAAAACGCAGATTAACGCACACAAAACGTGCTGTTTTGCTAAAATAAGCATTTTCAAGCATTTAGATCGTTGAAATCGTTCAAATGAACGCAATATTAATAAAAACGAATAATAAAAATTTCGTCGTTTTTATGCTGTTTTACGCGTTAAAACGCAGAATAAAAGCTCAAAACGATGCTGTTTTGCTAAAACGGCATTTTCGCGGCATTTAGATCGTTGAAATCGTTCAAATAAACAATAATAAAAACGAATAATAAAAATTCGTCGTTTTTTGCTGTTGTTTTACGCGTTAAAACGCGGATTAACGCTCAAAACGTGCTGTTTTGCTAAAATAAGCATTTTCAAGCATTTTAGATCGTTGAAATCGGGCAAATAGATGCAATAAAAATAAAAAGTACTAAAAAATTTCATCGTTTTTAGGCTGTTTCACGCGTTAAAACGCAGATTAAAGCTCAAAACGTGCTGTTGTTTTTGCTAAAATAAGCATTTTCAAGCAGCTTTAGATCGTTGAAATCGTTCAAATAGACGCAATGATAATAAAAACGAATAATAAAAAATTTCGTCGTTTTATGCTGTTATACGCGTTAAAACGCAGAATAAAACTCAAAACATTAACATTTTGCTAAAATAAAAGCATTTTGAAGCATTTGCAAGTCGTTGAAATCACGTTCAAATAGAAGCAATATTAATAAAAACGGTAATAAAAAATTTCTGGCGCAGCTGTTTTACGCGTTAAAACGCAGATTAAAGCTCAAAACGTGCTGTTTTTTGCTAAAATAAACATTTTCCAGCATTTTAGATCGTTGAAATCGTTCAAAATAAACAATATTAATAAAAACGAATAATAAAAAATTTACGTCGTTTTTTTATGCTGTTTTACGTGTTAAACGCAGATTAAAACTCAAAACGTGCTGTTTTGCTAAAATAAACACCAAGCATTTTTAGATCGTTGAAATCGTTCAAATAGACGCAATATTAATAAAAACGAATAATAAAAATTTCGTCGTTTTTTATGCTGTTTTACGCGTTAAAACGCAGATTAAAGCTCAAAACGTGCTGTTTTGCTAAAATAAGCATTTTTCAAGCATTTTAGATCGTTGAAATCGTTCAAATAGACGCAATAAAAATAAAAACGAATAATAAAATTTCGTCGTTTTTATGCTGTTTTACGCGTTAAAACGCAGAATAAAGCTCAAAACGTGCTGTTTTTGCTAAAATAAGCATTTTCAAGCATTTTAGATCGTTGAAATCGTTCAAAGAGAAGCAATATTAATAAAAACGAATAATAAAAAATTTCGTCGTTTTTATGCTGTTTTACGCGTTAAAACGCAGATTAAAAGCTCAAAACGTGCTGTTTTGCTAAAATAAGCATTTTCAAGCATTTTAGATCGTTGAAATCGTTCAAATAGAAGCAATATTAATAAAAACGAATAATAAAAATTTCGTCGTTTTTATGCTGTTTCGTTAAAACGCAGAAAACTCAAAACGTGCTGTTTTGTAAAATCATTTCACATTTTATCTTAAATCGTCAAATAAATTATAAACGATAAAAAATTCGTCGTTTTATGCTTTACCGTTAAAACGAATTAAAAACGTCTTTTCTAAATAAGCATTTAACTTTGTCGTGAAATCGTTATAGGCGTTAAACGCAGATTAAACTCAAAACGTGCTGTTTTGCTAAAATAACATTTTCAACATTTTAGATCGTTGAAATCGTTCAAATAGACAATATTAATAAAAACGATAATAAAATTTCGTCGTTTATGCTGTTTTGCGTTAAAACGCAGATTAAGTAAAACGTGCTGTTTTGCTAAATAAGCATTTTCAAGCATTTTAGATCGTTAAATCGTTAAATAGACAATATTAATAAAACGAATAATAAAAATTTGTCGTTTTATGCTGTTTTACGCGTTAAAACGCGTAAACTCAAAACGTGCTGTTTTAAAATAAATTCAAGCATTGATCTTGAAATCGTTCAATAGGAATTTAATAAACGAATAAAATCGTCGTTTTATGCTGTTTGCGTTAAAACGCAGATTAACTAAACGTGCTGTTTTGCTAATAAGCACATTAATCGTTGAAATCGTTCAAATAGCAAATAATAAAAACGAATAATAAAAATTCGTCGTTTTTATGCTGTTTTACGCTTAAAACGCAGATTAACTCAAAACGTGCTGTTTTGCTAAAATAAGCATTTTCAAGCATTTAGATCGTTGAAATCGTTCAAATAGAGCAATATTAATAAAAACGAATAATAAAAATTCGTCGTTTTTTTGCGACTGTCTGTTTAGCTCGCTGCGTTGAAATCGCAAAGAAATTAAAGCGCTCAAAAAAACGTCTGTTTTGCTAAAAAATAAGCATTTTTCAAGCATTTTTGAAATCGTTTTGAAATATTAAGGAAAAAGAAACG
>NW_027047310.1:0-15799 GCF_025399875.1 Dalotia coriaria
ATAAAAAAAAATTTTCGTCATTGTTATGCTGTTTTTCGCGTTAAAACGCAGAAAAGCTCAAAACGTGCTGTTTTGCTTGCATTTTCAAGCAAGATCGTTGAAATCGTTCAAATAGACGCAATATTAATAAAAACGAATAAAAAAAATTGTCGTTTTATGCTGTTTTACGCGTTAAAAAGCAGATTAAAGCTCAAAACGTGCTGTTTTTTTTAAAATACGCATTTTCAAGCAAGATCGTTGAAATCGTTAAATAAAACAATTTAAAAAAAAGAATAATAAAAATTCGTCGTTTTATGCTGTTTTTACGCGTTAAAAAGCAGAAAAACTCAAAAAGTGCTTTTGCAAAAAAGCATTTTTGGGAAGATCGTTTAAACGTTCAAATAGACCCAAAAAAAAAAAAACGAATAATAAAAAATTTCGTCGTTTTATGCTGTTTTACGCTTAAAAAGCTGATTAAGCTCAAAACGTGCTGTTTTGCTAAAATAAGCATTTTCAAGCATTTTGATCGTTGAAATCGTTCAAATAGATGCAATATTAATAAAACCGAATAATAAAAAATTCGTGTTTTTGCTGTTTTACGCGTTAAAAAGCAGATTAAAGCTCAAAAAGTGCTGTTTTGCTAAAATAACCTTTTTAAGCTTTTTTTATCGTTGAAATCGTTCTAGACAATATTAAAAAAACGAATAATAAAAAATTTTGTCGTTTTATGCTGTTTTCGCGTTAAACGCAGATTAAAACTCAAAAAAGTGCTGTTTTGCTAAATAAGCATTTTGAAGCTTTTAGATCGTTGAAATCGTTCAAATAGAAGCAAATTTTAAAAAAACGAATAAAAAAATTCGTCGTTTTATGCTGTTTTTCGCGTTAAAATGCAGATTAAAAAAACCTTTTTTCAAAATAAGCATTTTTGCATTTTTGATCGTTTAAATCGTTCAAAAGACGAATATTAATAAAAAAAGAATAATAAAAATTTCGTCGTTTTTATGCTCTTTACGCTTTAAAAAGCAGAATAAAGCTCAAAACCCCGTTTTTTCTAAAAAAAAGCATTTTCAAGCATTTTAGATCGTTGAAATCTTCAAATAGAAAATATTAATAAAAAAAGAATAATAAAAAAATTTGTCGTTTTTATGCTGTTTTACGCGTTAAAAAAGCGGGGTTGGGTCAAAACGGCTATTTTCAAAATAAAACAAATTTTTAAGCATTTTAGATCGTTGAAAAACGTTTAAATAAAGCAATATTAATAAAAAAAGAATAATAAAAAAAATTTGTCATTGTTATGCTGTTTTTCGCGTTAAAAAGCAGATTAAAGCTTTTAAAACGTGCCGTTTTGCTAAAATAAGCATTTTTGCCCTTTTAGACGTTAAAAACGTTTTAAATAGACGCAATATTAATAAAAAAAAGAATAATAAAAATTTCGTCGTTTTTTTTGCTGTTTTTTCCCCGTTAAAATGCAGATTAAAGCTCAAAACGGCTGTTTTTTCTAAAATAAGAAATTTTTTGCCCTTTTAGATCGTTGAAATCGTTCAAATAGAGCAATATTAATAAAAAAAAGAATAATAAAAAATTTCCGCCCTTTTTTTTGCTGTTTTTCGCGTTAAAACGCTGATTAAAGCTCAAAACGTGCTGTTTTTGGGGAAAAAAAAAGCATTTTCGCCCTTTTTTGATCGTTAAATCGTTTTTAAAAAGAAGCAATATTAATAAAAAAAGAATAATAAAAATTTTGTCATTGTTATGTTTTTTTCGCGTTAAAACGCAGATTAAAAACTCAAAAAAGTGGGTGTTTTGCTAAAAAAGCATTTTCGCCCTTTTTTGATCGTTGAAATCGTTTAAAGCAATAATAATAAAAAAAGAATAATAAAAATTTCGTCGTTTTTGCTGTTTTACCCTTAAAACGCTGATTAAAACTCAAAACGTGCTGGGTTTTTCTAAAATAAGCATTTTGAAGCATTTTTATCGTTTAAATCGTTCAAAAAAAAGCTAAAAAAAAACGAAAAAAAAATTCGTCGTTTTATGCTGTTTTACGCGTTAAAACGGGAGATTAAAACTCAAAAAATTCTATTTTGCTAAAATGCAAATTTTTGCCCTTTTAGATCGTTGGGAAAACGTTTTTTAAAAAGAAGCAATATTAATAAAAAAAGAATAATAAAAAAATTTTATTGTTATGTTTTTTTACGCGTTAAAACGCAGATTAAACTCAAAACGGCTGTTTTGCTAAAATAAGCATTTTCAAGCATTTTTTGATCGGAAATCCCTTCAAATAGGGGCCCCAAATTAATAAAAAAGAATAAAAAAAAAATTCGTCCCTTTTTTTTGCTGTTTTACGCGTTAAAACGCAGATTAAAACTCAAAACGTGCTTTTTCTAAAATAAACTTTTCAAGCATTTTAGATCGTTGAAATCGTTAAATAGGAGCAATATTAATAAAACGAATAATAAAATTCGTCTTTTTTGCTGTTTTACGCGTTAAAACGCAGATTAAAAATCAAAACGTGCTGTTTTGTAAAATAAAATTTTGCTTTAATCGTTAAATCGGTCAAATAGAATAAAAAAAAAATTAAAAATTTTGTTTTTAGCGTTTACGCGTTAAAACGCAAAAAGGCAAAATGCTGTTTTGAAATAGCATTTTGAAGCTTTTAGATCGTTGAAATCGTTAAAAAAGCAAATTAATAAAAACGATATAAAAATCTCGTTTTTTGTTTTTCGCGTTAAAATGCGATTAAAACTAAAATGCTGTTTTGCTAAAATAAGCCAAAACATTTTAGATCGTTGAAATCGTTCAAATAAAAAATTAATAAAAAAAAAAAAAATTTTTCTTTTTATGCTTTTACGCGTTAAAACGCAGAATAAACCAAAAACCCGCTGTTTTGCTAAAATAAGCATTTTAAGCATTTTAGATCTTTAAATCGTTCAAAAGAAAATTAAAAAAACGAATAATAAAAATTCGTGTTTTTTATTGTTTTAGCGTTAAAACGCAGATTAAAATCAAACGTGCTGTTTTTTAAAAACATTTTAAGCATTTTAGATCGTTAAACTTAAATAGACGCAATAAATAAAAAGTAATTTAAAATTGTCTTTTTAGCGTTTACGCGTTAAGAAAAGCGTTAAAAGCAAATTTTTTTGAAATAACATTTCAAGCATTTTAGATTTGAAAACGTCAAATTGAACTATTAATAAAATAAAAAAAAAGCTTTTATGCTGTTTTAGCGTTAAAAGCAGTTAAATAAACGTGCTTTTTCAAAAAATAAAACATTTTAAGCTTTAAGCGTTAAATCCCTTAAATAGAAGTTTTAAAAAAAAAATTAAAAATTGTCGTTTATGCTGTTTACGCTTTAAAAAACGAATTAAAACTAAAAATCTGTTTTGCTAAAATAAGCATTTTAACATTAAGACTTAAATCGTTCTTTTGACAATAAATTAAAACGAATAATAAAATTTTCGTTTTATGGTTTATTAAAACGATTAAAACTCAAACGTTTTGCTAAATAACTTTAAGCATTTTTTTCGTTAAAAACGTTCAATAAAGCAAAATTTTAAAAAAACGATTAAAAATTTGAAATTGTTTCGAAAATTAAACGATTAAACTAAAAATGCTTTTTTTTAAAATTAAAATTTTCAAATTTTAGTCGTTGAAATGTTAAAAAAACGCATTTTAAAAAAATTTTTAAATTTTTCGTTTTTAGCTTTTTTTAAAACGTAAAAAAAACTCAAAATGCGTTTTAAAAAAGCATTTTAAGCATTTTAGTCGTTTAAATCGTTTAGAATAAAACCTATTAAAAAAAGATTAAAAAATAGACAAAAATTTTAAAAAAAATTATAAAATTTGGTTTTATCGTTTTAGCGTTAAAACGCGATTAAAAACCCAAAATCTTTTTTGCTAAAATAAGCATTTTTCAAGCATTTTAAAATCGTTGAAATCGTTCAAATAAGCTATATTAATAAAAAAGAATAATAAAAATTCGTCGTTTTTATGCTGTTTTACGCGTTAAAACGCAGATTAAAGCTCAAAACGTGCTGTTTTGCTAAAATAAGCATTTTCAAGCATTTTAGATTGTTGAAATCGTTCAAATAGAAGCAATATTAATAAAAACGAATAATAAAAATAGACGCAATATTAATAAAAACGAATTATAAAAATTTCGTCGTTTTATGCTGTTTTACGCGTTAAACGCTGATTAAAGCTCAAAACGTGCTGTTTTGCTAAAATAAGCATTTTCAGCATTTTAGATCGTTGAAATCGTTCAAATAGAAGAATATTAATATAAAACGAGATAATAAAAAAATTTTAGTGTTTTATGCTGTCTTACGCGTTAAAACGCTGATTAAAGCTCAAAACATGCTGTTTTGCTAAAATAAGCATTTTCAAGCATTTTTTGATCGTTGATATACGTTCAAATAGACGCTATTTTATAAAAACGAATAATAAAATTTCGTCGTTTTTATGCTGTTTACGCGTTAAAACGCTGATTAAAGCTCAAAACATGCTGTTTTTAAAATAAGCATTTTCAAGCATTTTAGATCGTTGAAATCGTTCAAAAGAAGCAATATTAATAAAAACGAATAATAAAAATTCGTCGTTTTATGCTGTTTTACGCGTTAAAACGCTGATTAAAAACTCAAAAACGTGCTGTTTTGCTAAAATAAGCATTTTCAAGCATTTTTTGATCGTTGATATCGTTCAAATAGCGCAATATTAATAAAAACGAATAATAAATATAGACGCAATATTAATAAAAACGAATTATAAAAATTTCGTCGTTTTATTGCTGTTTTACGCGTTAAACGCTGATTAAAAACTTTAAAACGTGCTGTTTTGCTAAAAAAGCATTTTCAAGCATTTTAGATCGTTGAAATCGTTGAAATAGACGCTTTTATTAATAAAAACGAATAATAAAAATTCGTCGTTTTATGCTGTTTTACGCGTTAAAACGCAGATTAAAAGCTCAAAATGTGCTGTTTTGCTAAAATAAGCATTTTCAAGCATTTTGATCGTTGAAATCGTTCAAATAGAAGCATATTAAAAAACGAATAATAAAAAATTGTCGTTTTATGCTGTTTTACGCGTTAAAACGTGATTAAAACTCAAAAACGTGCTGTTTTGCTAAAATAAGCATTTTCAAGCATTTTAATCGTTGATATCGTTCAAATAGACGCAATATTAATAAAAACGAATAATTAAAAATTCGTCGTTTTATGTGTTTGACGCGTTAAAACGCAGATTACAGCTCAAAACGTGCTGTTTTTGCTAAAATAAGCATTTTCAAGCATTTTAGATCGTTGAAATCGTTCAAATAGAAGCAAAATTAATAAAAACGAATAATAAAATTCGTCGTTTTATGCTGTTTTACGCGTTAAAACGCAGATTAAAGCTCAAAACGTGCTGTTTTGCTAAAATAAGCATCTTCAAGCATTTTAGATCGTTGAAAAACGTTCAAATAAGCAATATTAATAAAACGAATAATAAAAATTCGTCGTTTTATGCTGTTTACGCGTTAAAACGCAGATTAAAAGCTCAAAACGTGCTGTTTTGCTAAAATAAACATTTCAAGCATTTACATCGTTGAAATCGTTCAAATAGACGCAATATTAATAAAAACGAATAATAAAAATTTCGTCGTTTTTATAATGTTTACGCGTTAAACGCAGATTAAAGCTCAAAACGTGCTGTTTTGCTAAAATAAGCGTTTTCAAGCATTTTAGATCGTTGAAATCGTTTAAATAGAAGCAATATTAATAAAAACGAATAATAAAAATTCGTCGTTTTATGCTGTTTTACGCGTTAAAACGCAGATTAAAGCTCAAAACGTGCTGTTTTGCTAAAATAAGCATTTTCAAGCATTTTAGATCGTTGAAATCGTTAAAATAGAAGCAATATTAATAAAAACGAATAATAAAAATTCGTCGTTTTTATGCTGTTTTACGCGTTAAAACGCAGATTAAAGCTCAAAACGTGCTGTTTTGCTAAAATAAACATTTTCAAGCATTTTAGATCGTTGAAATCGTTCAAATAGAAGCAATATTAATAAAACGAATAATAAAAATTCGTCGTTTTTATGCTGTTTTACGCGTTAAAACGCAGATTAAAAGCTCAAAACGTGCTGTTTTGCTAAAATAAAGCATTTTCAAGCATTTTAGATCGTTGAAATCGTTCAAATAGACGCAAATTAATAAAAACGAATAATAAAAATTTCGTCGTTTTATGCTGTTTTACGCGTTAAAAGCGCAGATTAAAACTCAAAACGTGCTGTTTTGCTAAAATAAGCATTTTCAAGCATTTTAGATGTTGAAATCGTTTAAATAGAAGCAATATTAATAAAAACGAATAATAAAAATTCGTCTTTTTATGCTGTTTACGCGTTAAAACGCAGATTAAACTCAAAACGTGCTGTTTTGCTAAAATAAGCATTTTCAAGCATTTTAGATCGTTGAAATCGTTTAAATAGACAGCAATATTAATAAAAACGAATAATAAAAATTTCGTCGTTTTATGCTGTTTTACGCGTTAAAACGCAGAATAAAGCTCAAAAGTGCTGTTTTGCCAAAATAAGCATTTTCAAGCATTTTAGATCGTTGAATCGTTCAAATAGAAGCAATAATAATAAAAACGAATAATAAAAATTCGTCGTTTTATGCTGTTTTACGCGTTAAAACGCAGATTAAAGCTCAAAATGTGCTGTTTTGCCAAAATAAGCATTTTCAGCATTTTAGATCGTTGAAATCGTTAAATAGAAGCAATATAATAAAAACGAATAATAAAAATTCGTCATTTTTATGCTGTTTTACGCGTTAAAACGCAGATTAAAGCTCAAAACGTGCTGTTTTGCTAAAATAAGCATTTTCATGCATTTTAGATCGTTGAAATCGTCAAATAGAGCAATATTATAAAACGAATAATAAATTCGTCGTTTTATGCTGTTTTACGCGTTAAAACGCAGAATAAAGCTCAAAAGTGCTGTTTTGCCAAAATAAGCATTTTCAAGCATTTTAGATCGTTGAAATACGTTCAAATAGACGCAATATTACTAAAAACGAATAATAAAAATTTCGTCGTTTTTATGCTGTTTTACGCGTTAAAACGCGATTAAAAGCTCAAAACGTGCTGTTTTGCTAAAATAAGCATTTTAAGCATTTTAGATCGTTGAAATCGTTCAAATAGAGCAATATTAATAAAAACGAATAATAAAATTCGTCGTTTTTATGCTGTTTTACGCGTTAAAACGCAGATTAAAGCTCAAACGTGCTGTTTTGCTAAATAGCTTTTCAAGCATTTTAGATCGTTGAAATCGTTTCAAATAGAGCAATATTAATAAAACGAATAATAAAAAATTCGTCATTTTATGCTGTTTTACGCGTTAAAACGCAGATTAAAGCTCAAAACGTGCTGTTTTGCTAAAATAAAGCATTTTCAAGCATTTTAGATCGTTGAAATCGTTCAAATAGACGCAATATTAATAAAAACGAATAATAAAAAATTCGTCTTTTTATGCTGTTTTACGCGTTAAAACGCAGATTAAAGCTCAAAACGTGCTGTTTTGCTAAAATAAGCATTTTCAAGCATTTTAGATCGTTGAAATCGTTCAAATAGAAGCAATATTAAAAACGAATAATAAAAATTCGTCGTTTTTATGCTGTTTTACGCGTTAAAACGCAGATTAAAGCTCAAAACGTGCTGTTTTGCTAAAATAAGCATTTTCAAGCATTTTAGATCGTTGAAATCGTTCAAATAGAGCAATATTAATAAAAACGAATAATAAAAAATTCGTCGTTTTTTTTGCTGTTTTACGCGTTAAAACGCAGATTAAAGCTCAAAACGTGCTGTTTTGCTAAAATAAGCATTTTCAAGCATTTTTAGATCGTTGAAATCGTTCAAATAGAAGCAATATTAATAAAAACGAATAATAAAAATTCGTCGTTTTATGCTGTTTTACGCGTTAAAACGCAGATTAAAGCTCAAAACGTGCTGTTTTGCAAAATAACTTTTCAAGCATTTTAGATCGTTGAAATCGTCAAATAGAAGCAATATTAATAAAAACGAATAATAAAAATTCGTCGTTTTTATGCTGTTTTACGCGTTAAAACGCAGATTAAAGCTCAAAACGTGCTGTTTTGCTAAAATAAAGCATTTTCAAGCATTTTAGATCGTTGAAATCGTTAAATAGAGCAATATTAATAAAACGAATAATAAAATTTCGTCTTTTATGCTGTTTTACGCGTTAAAACGCAGATTAAACTCAAAACGTGCTGTTTTGCTAAAATAAGCATTTTCAAGCATTTTAGATCGTTGAAATCTCAAATAGAAGCAATATTATAAAAACGAATAATAAAAGATTTCGTCGTTTTTATGCTGTTTACGCGTTAAAACGCAGAATAAAGCTCAAAACGTGCTGTTTTGCTAAATAAGCATTTTCAAGCATTTTTTTAGTCGTTGAAATCGTTCAAATAGAGCTAATATAATAAAACGAATAATAAAAATTCGTCGTTTTTATGCTGTTTTCGCGTTAAAACGCGATTAAAAACTCAAACGTGCTGTTTTGCTAAAATAAGCATTTTCAAGCATTTACGTAAATCGTTAAATAAAGCATTTTAAAAGAATATAAATAGAGCAATATTAATAAAAACGAATATATAAAAATTCGTCGTTTTATGCTGTTTTACGCGTTAAAACGCGATTAAAGCTCAAAACGTGCTGTTTTTTGCTAAAATAAGCATTTTTCAAGCATTTTAGATCGTTGAAATCGTTCAAATAGACGCAATATTAATAAAAACGAATAATAAAAATTCGTCGTTTTATGCTGTTTTACGCGTTAAAACGCAGATTAAAGCTCAAAACGTGCTGTTTTGCTTAAAATAAGCATTTTCAAGCATTTTAGATCGTTGAAATCGTTCAAATAGAAGCAATATTAATAAAAAACGAATAATAAAAATTTCGTCGTTTTTATGCTGTTTTACGCGTTAAAAACGCTGATTAAAGCTCAAAACGTGCTGTTTTGCTAAAATAAGCATTTTCAAAGCATTTTAGATCGTTGAAATCGTTCAAAAAGAGCAATATTAATAAAAACGAATAATAAAATTCGTCGTTTTATGCTGTTTTACGCGTTAAAACGCAGTTACAAGGCTCAAACGTGCTGTTTTGCTAAATAAGCATTTTCAGCATTTTAGATCGTTGAAATCGTTCAAATAGAGCAATATTAATAAAAACGAATAATAAAAATTTGTCGTTTTTATCTGTTTTACGCGTTAAAACGCTGATTAAAGCTCAAACGTGCTGTTTTGCTAAAATAAGCATTTCAAGCATTTTAGATCGTTGAAATCGTTTAAATAGAAACATATAATAAAACTAAAATAGACGAATTTTAAAATAAAAATTTCGTCGTTTTATGCTGTTTTACGCGTTAAAACGCAGATTAAAGCTCAAAACGTGCTGTTTTGCTAAAATAAACATTTTCAAGCATTTAATCGTTGAAATCGTTCAAATAGACGCATATTAATAAAAACGAATAATAAAATTTCGTCGTTTTATGCTGTTTTACGCGTTAAAACGCAGATTAAAAGCTCAAAATGCTGTTTTGCTAAAATAAGCATTTTCAAGCATTTTAGATGTTGAAATCGTTCAAATAGAAGCAATATTAATAAAACGAATAAAAATTCGTCGTTTTATGCTGTTTTACGCGTTAAAACGCGATTAAACTCAAAACGTGCTGTTTTAGCAAATAAGCATTTTTAAGCATTTTAGATCGTTGAAATCGTTCAAATAGACGCAATATTAATAAAAACGAATAATAAAAATTCGTCGTTTTATGCTGTTTTACCCTTAAAACGCAGATTAAGCTCAAAACGTGCTGTTTTGCAAAATAAGCATTTTCAAGCATTTTAGATCGTTGAAGTTCAAATAGACGCAATATTAATAAAAAAACGAATAATAAAAATTTCGTCGTTTTTATGCTGTTTACGCGTTAAAACGCAGTTAAAGCTCAAAAGTGCTGTTTTGCTAAAATAAGCATTTTCAAGCATTTTAGTTGTTGAAATCGTTCAAATAGAAGCAACATTAATAAAAAAAGAATAATAAAAAATTCGTCGTTTTTTTGCTGTTTTACGCGTTAAAGCGCAGATTAAAACTCAAAAAGTGCTGTTTTGCTAAAATAAGCATTTTCAAGCATTTTAGATCGTTGAAATCGTTTAAATAGAAGCAATATTAATAAAAAAGAATAATAAAAATTCGTCATTTTTTTCTGTTTACGCGTTAAAACGCAGATTAAAGCTCAAAACGTGCTGTTTTTTTCTAAAATAAGCATTTTCAAGCATTTTAGATCTTTGAAATCGTTCAAATAGACGCAATATTAATAAAAACGAATAATAAAAATTTCGTCGTTTTATGTTTTTTTACGCGTTAAAACGCAGAATAAAAACTCAAAATTGCTGTTTTGCCAAAATAAGCATTTTCAAGCATTTTAGTTCGTTTAAATCGTTCAAATAGAAGCAATAATAATAAAAAAGAATAATAAAAATTCGTCGTTTTATGCTGTTTTACGCGTTAAAACGCAGATTAAAGCTCAAAACGTGCTGTTTTGCTAAAATAAGCATTTTCATGCATTTTAGATCGTTGAAATCGTTTAAATAGAAGCAATATTAATAAAAAAGAATAATAAAAATTCGTCATTTTTATGCTGTTTTACGCGTTAAAACGCTGATTAAACTCAAAACGTGCTGTTTTGCAAAATAAGCATTTCAAGCATTTTAGATCCTGAAATCGTTCAAATAGACGCAATATTAATAAAAACGAATAATAAAAATTTCGTCGTTTTATGCTTTTTTTACGCGTTAAAACGCAGATTAAAGCTCAAAACGTGCTGTTTTGCTAAAATAAGCATTTTCAAGCATTTTAGATCGTTGGGAAAACGTTCAAATAGAAGCAATATTAATAAAAACGAATAATAAAAAAATTTTGTCGTTTTTATGTTTTTTTACGCGTTAAAATGCAGATTAAAGCTCAAAACGTGCTGTTTTGCTAAAAAAAAGCATTTTCAAGCATTTTAGATCGTTGAAATCGTTTAAGTAGAAGCAATATTAATAAAAAACGAATAATAAAAAATTCGCTTTTATGCTGTTTTTCGCGTTAAAACGCAGATTAAAGCTCAAAACGTGCTGTTTTTTTAAAAAAAGCATTTTCAAACATTTTAGATCGTTGAAATCGTTCAAATAGAAGCAATATTAATAAAAAAAAGAATAATAGAAAATTCGTCGTTTTATGCTGTTTTACGCGTTAAAACGCAGATTAAAGCTCAAAACGTGCTGTTTTGCTAAAATAAGCATTTTCAAGCATTTTAGATTGTTGAAATCGTTCAAATAGAAGCAATATTAATAAAAACGAATAATAAAAATTCGTCGTTTTTATGCTGTTTTACGCGTTAAAACGCAGATTAAAACTCAAAATGTGCTGATTTGCTAAAATAAGCATTTCAAGCATTTTAGATCGTTGAAATCGTTCAAATAGACGCAATATTAATAAAAACGAATAATAAAAAATTCGTCGTTTTATGCTGTTTTACGCGTTAAACCGCAGATTAAAGCTCAAAACGTGCTGTTTTGCTAAAATAAGCATTTTCAAGCATTTAGATCGTTGAAATCGTTCAAATAGAAGCAATATTAATAAAAACGAATAATAAAATTTCGTCGTTTTATGCTGTTTTACGCGTTAAAACGCAGATTAAAAACTCAAAAAGTGCTGTTTTGCTAAAATAAGCATTTTCAAGCATTTTAGATCGTTGAAACGTTTAAATAGAAGCAACATTAATAAAAACGAATAATAAAAATTCGTCATTTTTATGCTGTTTTACGCGTTAAAACGCAGATTAAAGCTCAAAACGTGCTGTTTTGCTAAAATAAGCATTTTCAAGCATTTTAGATCGTTGAAATCGTTCAAATAGAAGCAATATTAATGAAAAACGAATAATGAAAATTCGTCGTTTTATGCTGTTTTACGCGTTAAACGCAGATTAAAGCTCAAAACGTGCTGTTTTGCTAAAATAAGTATTTTCAAGCATTTTAGATCGTTGAAATCGTTCAAATTAATAAAAACGAATAATAAAATTTCGTCGTTTTTTTACTGTTTTACGCGTTAAAACGCAGAATAAAGCTCAAAACGTGCTGTTTTGCCAAAATAAGCATTTTCAAGCATTTTAGTTCGTTGAAATCGTTCAAATAGAAGCAATATAAAAAAACGAATAATAAAAAATTCGTCGTTTTATGCTGTTTTACGCGTTAAAAAGCAGATTAAAGCTCAAACGTGCTGTTTTGCTAAAATAAGCATTTTAGCATTTTAGATCGTTGAAATCGTTCAAATAGACGCAATATTAATAAAAACAAATAATAAAAAATTTTATCGTTTTTATGTGTTTTACGCGTTAAAAAAGCAGATTAAAGCTCAAACGTGCTGTTTTGCTAAAATAACTTTTCAAGCATTTAGCTCGTTGAAATCGTTCAAATAGAAGAATATTAATAAAAACGAATAATAAAAATTTCGTCGTTTTATGCTGTTTACGCGTTAAAATTTCAGATTAAAGCTCAAAACGTGCTGTTTTGCTAAAATAAGCATTTTCAAGCATTTTAGATCGTTGAAATCGTTTAAATAGAAGCAATATTAATAAAAAAACGAATAATAAAACATTCGTCATTTTTATGCTGTTTTTACGCGTTAAAACGCAGATTAAAAACTCAAAAAGTGCTGTTTTGCTAAAATAAGCATTTTCAAGCATTTTAGATCGTTGAAATCGTTCAAATAGACGCAATATTAATAAAAAACGAATAATAAAATTTCGTCGTTTTTATGCTGTTTTACGCGTAAAACGCAGAATAAAAACTCAAAAGGGCTGTTTTGCTAAAATAAGCATTTTCAAGAATTTTAGATCGTTCAAATCGTTCAAATAGACGCAATATTAATAAAAAACGAATAATAAAAATTTCGTCGTTTTATGCTGTTTTTACGCGTTAATACGCTGATTAAAGCTCAAAACGTGCTGTTTTGCTAAAATAAGCATTTTCAAGCATTTTAGATCGTTGAAATCGTTCAAATAGACGCAATATTAATAAAAACGAATAATAAAAATTCGTCGTTTTATGTTTTTTTACGCGTTAAACGCAGATTAAAAACTCAAAACGTGCTGTTTTGCTAAAATAAGCATTTTCAAGCATTTTAGATCGTTGAAATCGTTCAAATAGCGCAATATTAATAAAAAAAGAATAATAAAATTTCGTCGTTTTATGTGTTTTACGCGTTAAAACGCTGATTAAACTCAAAACGTGCTGTTTTGTTAAATAAGCATTTTCAAGCATTTAGATCGTTGATATCGTTCAAATAGACGCAATATTAATAAAAAAGAATAATAAAAATTCGTCGTTTTATGCTGTTTTACGCGTTAAACGCAGATTACAGCTCAAAACGTGCTGTTTTTAAAATAAGCATTTTCAAGCATTTTAGATCGTTGAAATCGTTCAAATAGAAGCAATATTAATAAAAACGAATAATAAAAATTCTGTCGTTTTTTTGTTTTTTTACGCGTTAAAACGCAGATTAAAGCTCAAAACGTGCTGTTTTGCTAAAATAAGCATTTTCAAGCATTTTAGATCGTTGAAATCGTTCAAATAGAAGCAATATTAATAAAACGAATAATAAAAATTGTCGTTTTATGTTTTTTTACGCGTTAAAAAGCACATTAAAGCTCAAAACGGCTGTTTTTAAAAAAAACATTTTCAAGCATTTACATCGTTGAAATCGTTCAAAAGACGCAATATTAATAAAAAAGAAAAAAATAAAAATTTCGTCGTTTTATGCTGTTTTACGCGTTAAAACGCAGATTAAAAACTCAAAACGTGCTGTTTTGCTAAAATAAGCATTTTCAAGCATTTTAGATTGTTGGAAACGTTCAAATAGAAGCATTAATAAAAACGGATAATAAAAAATTCGTCGTTTTATGCTGTTTTACGCGTTAAACGCAGATTAAAGCTCAAAAACGTGCTGTTTTGCTAAAATAAGCATTTTCGCATTTTAGATCGTTGAAATCGTTCAAATAGAAGCAATATTAATAAAAAACGAATAATAAAATTTCGTCGTTTTTATGCTGTTTACGCGTTAAAACGCGATTAAAAGCTCAAACGTGCTGTTTTGCTAAAATAAGCATTTTCAAGCATTTTAGATCGTTGAAATCGTTTCAAATGAAGCAATATTAATAAAAACGATAATAAAATCGTCGTTTTATGTTGTTTTACCGTTAAAACGCAGATTAAAGCTCAAATCGTGTTTTGCTTAAAATAAGCATTTTCAAGCATTTTAGATCGTTGAAATTGTTCAAATAGACGCAATACTAATAAAAACGAAAATAAAAAATTCGTCGTTTTTATGCTTTTTACGCGTTAAAATGCAGATTAAAGCTCAAAACGTGCTGTTTTGCTAAAATAAGCATTTTCAAGCATTTAGATCGTTTGAAATCGTTCAAATAAAGCAATATTAAATAAAAACGAATAATAAAAAATCGTCGTTTTATGCGTTTACTCGTTAAAACGCGATTAAAGCTCAACGTGTGTTTTGCTAAAATAACATTTTCAAGCATTTTGATCGTTGAAATCGTTCAAATAGACCCCAATATTAAAAAAAACGAATAATAAAAATTCGTCGTTTTAAATGTTTTTACGCGTTAAAACGCGATTAAAGCTCAAAACGTGCTGTTTTTAAATAAGCATTTTTCAGCATTTTAGATCGCGATTGTTCAAATAGAGCAATATTAATAAAACGAATTAAAAAAATTCGTCGTTTATGAGTTTTACGCTTAAAACGCGATTAAAAAACTCAAAACGTGCTGTTTTGCTAAAATAAGCATTTTCAAAACATTTTAGATCGTTTTAAATCGTCTTACAGACGCAATATTAATAAAAACGAATAATAAAAAATTCGTCGTTTTATGTGTTTACGCGTTAAAGCTGTTAAGCTTCAAAACGGGTGTTGTAAAAAAAAGGCATTTTGCTAAAACATTTTTTTGATCGTTGAAATCGTTCAAATCGAAGCAATATTAATAAAAACGAATAATAAAAATTCGTCGTTTTATGCTGTTTTACGCGTTAAAACGCAGATTAAAAGCTCAAAACGTGCTGTTTTGCTAAAATAAGCATTTTCAAGCATTAGATCGCTTTAAATCGTTCAAATAGAAGCAATATTAATAAAAAACGAATAATAAAAATCGTCGTTTTAATGTTGTTTTACGCGTTAAAACGCAGATTAAAGCTCAAAACGTGCTGTTTTGCTAAAATAAGCATTTTCAAGCATTTTAGATCGTTGAAATCGTTCAAATAGACGCAATATTAATAAAAAGGAATAATAAAATTTCGTCGTTTTTTATGTTTGCTTTACGCGTTAAAACGCAGATTAAAGCTCAAAACGTGCTTTTTGCTAATAAGCATTTTCAAGCATTTAGATCGTTGAAATCGTTCAAATAGAATAAATATTAATAAAAAGGAATAATAAAAAATCGTCGTTTTAATGCGTTTTACGCGTTAAAACGCAGTTTAAAAGCTCAAAACGTGCTGTTTTGCTAAAATAAGCATTTTCAAGCATTTTAGATCGTTGAAATCGTTCAAATAGACGCAATATTAATAAAAAAAAAATAAAAATTTCGTCGTTTTTTCTGTTTTACGCGTTAAAACGCAGATTAAAACTCAAAATTTTTTTTAAAAAAACATTTTCAAATTTTAGATTTGAAATCGTTCAAATGAAGCAAATAAAAAAAATTTAAAAAAAACCCAATTAAAAATTAAAAAAA
>NW_027047311.1:0-15798 GCF_025399875.1 Dalotia coriaria
AAAATGCTTATTTTAAAACAAAAAAGCACGTTTTGAGTTTTTAAACTGCGTTTTAACGGAAAAAAGCATAAAAAAAGACGAAATTTTTTTTATTCGTTTTTTTAATTTTTGCCTATTTGAACATTTCAACGATTCAAAATGCTTGAAAAAAGTTTTTTTTAGCAAAAAAAGCCCGTTTTTAAAACTTTATTCTGCGTTTTAACGCAAAAAAGCATAAAAAAAGACGAAATTTTTATTATTCCCTTTTTTTTTAATATTGCGTCTATTTGAACGATTTCAACGATCTAAAAAAGCTTGAAAATGCTTTTTTTTAGCAAAACAGCACGTTTTGAGCTTTTAAACTGCGTTTTTAAAGCGTAAAACAGCATAAAAAAGACGAATTTTTTTATTATTCGTTTTTATTTATTGCTTCTATTTTAAAAGATTTCAACGATCTAAAAGGTTATTTTTAAAACAAAACAGCACGTTTTGAGTTTTTTTCTGCGTTTTAACGCGTAAAAAAGCATAAAACAGAAATTTTTTTTATTTTGTTTTTAAATATTGCGTCTATTTGAACGGGTTTCAACGATCTAAAAAAAGCTTTTAAAATGCTTTTTTTTGCAAAAACAGCACGTTTTGAGTTTAACCCCCCCTTTTGCAAACAGCATAAAATGACAATTTTTTATTTTCCCCTTTTTTTTAATATTGCTTCTTTTTTAAACGATTTCCCGATCTAAAAAAGCTTTTTAAAATGCTTTTTTTTAAACAAAAAAGGTTTTGAGCTTTAATCTGCGTTTTAACGCGGGAAAAAAAAGCATAAAAAAAGACGAAATTTTTTATTATTCGTTTTTATTAATATTGCCCCATTTGAACGGGTTTCAACCGGGTCTAAAAAAGCTTGAAAATGCTTATTTTAGCGAAAAAAAGCACGTTTTGAGCTTTAACGCCGGTTTTTTCGCGTAAAACAAAAATAAAACGACAAAAATTTTTTTTTATTTTGTTTTTATTAAAATTTTTGGGCTATTTGAACGGGTTTCAACGATCTAAAATGCTTGAAAATGCTTTTTTTTACAAAACAGCACGGGTTTTTAGTTTATTCTGCGTTTTAACGCGTAAAAAAAGCAAAAACGACGAAATTTTTTTTATTCGTTTTTTTTTTTATTGCGTCTATTTGAACGGGTTTCAACGATCTAAAATGCTTGAAAATGCTTTTTCCCAAAAAAACATTTCAACCAACCAAAAGGCAAAAAAAGGTTTTTTTAAGGCCCCAAGGCAAACAACAAGTTAAAAACAAAAGGGGAACGCAAAAAGTTTTTTTTAATCTGCGTTTTAACGCGTAAAAAAGCTTAAAAAGACGAATTTTTATTATTTTGTTTTTTTTTAATATTGCTTTTATTTAAAAGATTTCAACGATCTAAAAAAGCTTGAAAAAAGCTTATTTTAGCAAAAAAAGCAAAGTTTTGAAAACTTTAATCTGCGTTTTAACGCAAACAGCTTAAAAAGACAATTTTTTTTTTTCGTTTTTATTTATTGCCTTTTTTTAAAAGATTTCAAAAGGGTCTAAAATGCTTAAAATGTTATTTTAGCAAAACAGCACGTTTTTAGTTTTTTTCTGCGTTTTAACGCGTAAACAGCATAAAAACGACGAATTTTTATTATTCGTTTTTATTAATATTGCTTTTATTTGAACGATTTCAACGATCTAAAATGCTTGAAAAATGTTTATTTTAGCAAAACAGCAATGTTTTGAGCTTTATTCTGCGTTTTAACGCGTAAACAGCATAAAACGACGAAATTTTATTATTCGTTTTTATTAATATTGCTCGTTTGAACGATTTCACCGGATCTAAAAATGCTTGAAAATGCTTATTTTAGCAAAAATAAGCACGTTTTGAGCTTTTAATCTGCGTTTTAACGCGTAAAACAGCATAAAAAATGACGAATTTTTTATTATTCGTTTTTATTAATATTGCTTCTATTTAAACGACTTCAACGATCTAAAATGCTTGAAAATGCTTATTTTAGCAAAACAGCACGTTTTGAGCTTAATCTGCGTTTTTAACGCAAAACACATAAAACACGAAATTTTTATTATTCGTTTTTATTAATATTGCTTCTATTTGAACGATTTCAACGATTCAAATGCTTGAAAATGCTTATTTTAGCAAAACAGCACGTTTTGAGCTTTAATCTGCGTTTTACGCGTGAAAACAGCATAAAACGACAAAAATTTTATTGCCCGTTTTTATTAATATTGCGTCTATTTGAACGATTTCTAAACGATCTAAAAAATGCTTGAAAAATGCTTATTTTATCAAAACAGCATCGTTTTGAGCTTTATTCTGCGTTTTAACGCGTAAACAGCATAAAAACGACGAAATTTTTATTATCTGTTTTTATTTTATTGCGTCTATTTGAACGATTTCAACGATCTAAAATGCTTGAAAATGCTTATTTTAGCAAAACAGCACGTTTTGAGCTCTTTAATCTGCGTTTTAACGCGGTAAACAGCATAAAAACGACGAATTTTTATTATTCGTTTTTATTAATATTGCGTCTATTTGAACGATTTCAACGATCTAAAATGCTTGAAAATGCTTATTTTAGCAAAACAGCACGTTTTATTTTAATCTGCGTTTTAACGCGCAAAACAGCATAAAAACGACGAATTTTTTATTATTCGTTTTTATTAATATTGCTTCTATTTGAACGATTTCAACGATCTAAAAATGGTCGAAAATGCTTATTTTAGCAAAAAACAAAGCACGTTTTGAGTTTATTCTGCGTTTTAACGCGTAAAGCATAAAAAACGACGAAATTTTTATTATTCGTTTTTACATTGCGTCTATTTGAACGATTTCAACGATCTAAAATGCTTGAAAAATGCTTATTTTGTTAAAACAGCACGTTTTGAGCTTTAATTCGTTTTAACGGCAAAACAGCATAAAAATGACGAATTTTTATTATTCAGTTTTTTATTAATATTGTTTCTATTTTATTATCTGCGTTTTTATTTTATTGCTTCTATTTAAAACGATTTCAACGATCTAAAACGCCAGCAGCCGCTTTAATATTTTAGCAAAGCACGTTTTGAGTTTTAATCTGCGTTTTAACGGCGTAAAACAGCATAAAAAAACGACGAATTTTTTATTATTCGTTTTTATTAATATTGCTTCTATTTGAACGATTTCAACGATCTAAAAATGGTTGAAAATGCTTATTTTAGCAAAACAGCACGTTTGAGCTTTATTCTGCGTTTTAACGCGTAAAACAGCATAAAAAACGACGAAATCTTTTATTATTCGTTTTTTATTAATATTGCGTCTATTTGAACGATTTCAACGATCTAAAATGCTTTTGAAAATGCTTATTTTAGCAAAACAGCACGTTTTGAGCTTTAATCTGCGTTTTAACGCGTAAAACAGCATAAAAATGACGAATTTTTTATTATTCGTTTTTATTAATATTGCTCTATTTAAACGATTTCTAAATCGATCTAAAATGCTTGAAAATGCTTATTTTCAGCAAAACAGCACGTGTTTTGAGTTTTAATCTGCGTTTTAACGCGTAAAACAGCATAAAAATGACGAATTTTTATTATTCGCTTTTATTAATATTGCTTCTATTTAAAACGATTTCAACGATCTAAAATGCTTGAAAATGCTTTTATTTTAGCAAAACAGCACGTTTTGAGCTTTTATTCTGCGTTTTAACGCGTAAAATGGCATAAAAACGACGAAATTTTATTATTCCGTTTTTATTAATATTGCGTCTATTTGAACGATTTCAACGATCTAAAAATGCTTGAAAATGCTTATTTTAGCAAAACAGCACGTTTTGAGCTTTTTAATCTGCGTTTTAACGCGCGTAAAACAAAAGCATAAAATACAATTTTTTATTATTCGTTTTTATTAATATTGCTTCTATTTTATTATTCGTTTTTATTTTATTGCTTCTATTTAAACGATTTCAACGTGATCTAAAAAACGCTTGAAAATGCTTTATTTTAGCAAAACAGCACGTTTTGAGCATTATTCTGCGTTTTAACGCGTAAAACAGCATAAAACGACGAAATTTTTATTATACGTTTTTATTAATATTGCGCTCCGCTTGAACGATTTCAACGATCTAAAATGCTTGAAAATGCTTATTTTAGCAAACAGCACGTTTTTGAGCTTTAATCTGCGTTTTAACGCGTAAAACAGCATAAAATGACGATTTTTTTTATTATTCGTTTTATTAATATTGCTTCTATTTAAAACGATTTCAAATGATCTAAAATACGAAAATGCTTATTTTAAAGCAAAACAGCACGTTTTGTTTTAATCTGCGTTTAACGCAAACAGCATAAAAAACGACGAAATTTTTATTATTCGTTTTTATTAATACGTTTATTTGAACGATTTCAACGCATCTAAAATGCTTGAAAATGCTTTTATTTTGTGCCAAAAAACAGCACGTTTTGCTTTTAACGCGTTTTTACGCGCGTAAAACAGCATACAAAAACGACAAAAATTTTTATTATTCGTTTTTATTAATATTGCGTCTATTTGAACGATTTCAACGATCTAAAATGCTTGAAAATGCTTTATTTTAGCAAAACAGCACGTTTTGAGCTTTAATCTGCGTTTTAACGCGTAAAAACAGCAAGCAAAAAACGACGAAATTTTTATTATTCGTTTCTTTATTAATACGCGTCTATTTGAAACGATTTCAACGATCTAAAATGCTTGAAAATGATTATTTTAGCAAAACAGCACGTTTTGAGCTTTTAATCTGCGTTTTAACGCGTAAAACAGCATAAAAACGACGAATTTTTATTATTATTCTTTTTATTAATATTGCGTCTATTTGAACGATTTCAACAATCTAAAATGCTTGAAAATAAAGCGTATTTTAGCAAAACAGCACGTTTTGAGTTTTAATCTGCGTTTTAACGCGTAAACAGCATAAAAACGACGAATTTTTTTACATTCGTTTTATTAATATTGCGTCTATTTGAACGATTTCAACGATCTGCAAATTCTTTTGAAAATGCTTATTTTGTGCCAAAACAGCATAATGTGTTTTGAGCTTTAATCAGCGTTTAAACGCGTAAACAGCATAAAAACAACGAAATTTTATTATTCGTTTTTTATTACTATTGGCAGCTCACTAACGATTTCAACGATCTAAAATGCTTGAAAATGCTTTGGCTTTAGCAAAACAGCACGTTTTGAGCTTTAATCTGCGTTTTAACGCGTAAAACAGCTTAAAAATGACGAATTTTTATTATCTGTTTTTATTAATATTGGCTTCTATTTAAACCATTTCAACGATCTAAAAATGCTTGAAAATGCTTATTTTAGCAAAACAGCACGTTTTGGTTTTTAATTCAGCGTTTCACGCAAAACAGCATAAAAAACGACGAATTTTTAATATTCGTTTTTATTAATGGCTGCGCCCACGAAACTGATTTCAACGATCTAAAAATGCTTGGAAATGTTATTTTGAAGCAAAACAGCAACGCTTGAGCTTTAATTCCGTTTCAACGCGTAAACAGCATAAAAAGTTCAATATTCTTTTAATATTCGTTTTTAATAATATTAAGGCCCATTTGGAAATGATTTCAACGATCTAAAATGCCGGAAAATTACTGCGCAAAACAGCACGTTTTGAGCTTTAATCTGCGTTTTAACGCAAAACAGCATAAAACGACGAAATTTTATTATTCGTTTTGCCATTATTGCTTTATTTGAACGATTTCAACGATCTAAAATGCTTTGAAAATGCTTATTTTAGCAAAAACAGCAATGTTTTGAACTTTAATCTGCGTTTAACGCGTAAAACAGCATAAAAAACGACGAAATTTTTATTATTCGTTTTTATTAATATTGCTTCTATTTGAAACGATTTCAACGATCTAAAAATGCTTGAAAAATGCTTATTTTGCGCAAAACAGCACGTTTTGAGCTTTTAATCTGTGTTTTAACGCGTAAACAGCATAAAACGACGAATTTTTTTATTATTCGTTTTTATTAATATTGCGTCTATTTGAACGATTTCAACGATCTAAAATTCTTGAAAATGCTTATTTTAGCAAAACAGCACGTTTTGAGCTTTAATCTCTCAGCGTTTTAACGCGTAAAACAGCATAAAAACAACGAAATTTCGCTATTCGTTTTATTAATATTGCGTCTATTTGAACGATTTCAACGATCTAAAAATGCTTGAAAATGCTTGTTTTAGCAAAACAGCACGCGTTTTGAGTTTTAATCTGCCTTTAACGCGTAAAAAACAGCACATAAAAAACGACGAATCTTTTTATTATTCGTTTTTATTACTATTGTTTCTATTTGAACGATTTCAACGATCTAAAATGCTTGAAAATGCTTATTTTAGCAAAAACAGCACGTTTTGAGCATTATTCTGCGCTTTACCTGCAAACAGCACATAAAAACGACGAAATTTTTATTATTCGTTTTTATTAATATTGCGTCTGCTCTGAACGATTTCAACGATCTAAAATGCTTGATAATGCTTATTTTAGCAAAACAGCACGTTTTGAGCTTTAATCTGCGTTTTAACGCGTAAAACAGCATAAAATGACGAATTTTTTATTATTCGTTTTTACATTATTGCTTCTATTTAAACGATTTCAACGATCTAAAATGCTTGAAAAATGCTTATTTTAGCAAAAACAGCACGTTTTGCTTTAATCCGCGTTTTAACGCGTAAACAGCATAAAAACGACGAAATTTTTATTATTCGTTTTTATTAATATTGCTTCTATTTGAAATGACTCAACGATCTAAAATGCTTGAAAATGTTTATTTTAGCAAAACAGCACGTTTTGAGTTTTAATCTGCGTTTTTACGCGTAAACAGCATAAAACGACAAAATTTTTATTATTTGTTTTTATTAATATTGCGCTCCATTTGAAACGATTCTAAATCGATCTAAAATGCTTGAAAATTGCTTTTATTTTAAAGCAAAAACAGCACGTTTTGAGCTTTAATCTGCGTTTTAACGCGTAAAACAGCATAAAAACGACGAAATTTTATTATTCGTTTTTATTAATATTGCGTCTATTTGAACGACTTTCACCGATCTAAAATGCTTGAAAATGATTATTTTGTTAAAAATGTTAACGTTTTGAGCTTTAATCTGCGTTTTAACGCGTAAAACAACAGCATAAAAACGACGAATTTTTTATTATTCGTTTTTATTAATATTGCGTCTATTTGAAACGATTTCCAACGATCTAAAAATGCTTGAAAATGCTTATTTTGCTAAAAAAAATGTTAATGTTTTGAGCTTTAATCTGCGTTTTAACGCGCAAAACAGCTTAAAAAATGACGAATTTTTTATTATTCGTTTTTTATTAATATTGCTTCTATTTAAAAACGATTTCAACGATCTAAAAATGCTTGAAAATGCTTATTTTTAGCAAAAACAGCACGTTTTGAGCTTTAATCTGCGTTTTAACGCGCAAAACAGCATAAAAAACGACGTGAATTTTATTATTCGTTTTTATTAATATTGCTTTAGCTCTGAACGATTTCAACGATCCAAAATGCTTGAAAAATGCTTATTTTAGCAAAAACAGCACGTTTTGAGCATTATTCTGCGTTTTAACGCGCAAAAACAGCATAAAACGACGAAATTTTTATTAATTCGTTTTTATTAATATTGCGTCTATTTGAACGATTTCAACGATCTAAAATGCTTGAAAATGCTTATTTTAAAGCAAAACAGCACGTTTTGAGTTTTTAATCTGCGTTTTAACGCGTAAAACAGCATAAAAATGACGAATTTTTTTATGCCCGTTTTTATTAATATTACTTCTATTTAAACGATTTCAACGATCTAAAATGCTTGAGCGCTACTTTAGCAAAACAGCACGTTTTGAGTTTTAATCTGCGTTTTAACGCGTAAAACAGCATAAAAACGACGAAATTTTTATTATTCGTTTTATTAATATTGCTTCTATTTGAACGATTTCCAATCGATCTAAAATGCTTGAAAATGCTTATTTTAGCAAAACAGCACGTTTTGAGCTTTAATCTGCGTTTTAACGCGTAAAAACAGCATAAAACGACGAATTTTATTATTCGTTTTTATTAATATTGCGTCTATTTGAACGATTTCAAACGATCTAAAATGCCGGAAAATGCTTTGTTTTATAAAACAGCACGTTTTGAGCTTTACCCGCGTTTTAACGCGTAAAACAGCATAAAAACGACGAATTTTTATTATTCGTTTTTATTAATATTGCGTCTATTTGAACGATTTCAACGATCTAAATGCTTCGGAAACATGCTTATTTTAGCAAAACAGCACGCTTTGAGCTTTATTCTGCGTTTTAACGCGTAAAACAGCATAAAAACACGAAATTTTTATTATTCGTTTTATTTTATTGCGTCTATTTGAACTATCAAAGGATCTAAAATGCTTGAAAATGCTTATTTAACAAAAACAGCACGTTTTGAGCTTTTAATCTGCGTTTTAACGCGTAAAACAGCATAAAAACGACGTGAATTTTTTATTATTCGTTTTTACATTATTGCTTATTTGAACGATTTCAACGGATCTAAAAATGCTTGAAAATGCTTATTTTAAAACAGCACGTTTTGAGCTTTTATTCTGCGTTTTAACGCGTAAAACAGCATAAAAAAACGACGAAATTTTTATTATCTGTTTTTTATTTTTATTGGCACCATTTGAACGATTTCAACGATCTAAAATGCTTGAAAATGCTTATTTTAGCAAAACAGCACGTTTGAGCTTTAATCTGCGTTTTAACGCGTAAAACAAAGCATAAAACGACGAATTTTATTATTCGTCTTTTATTAATATTGCGTCTATTTTGAACTACCGCACGATCTAAAATGCTTTGAAAATGCTTATTTTAGCAAAAACAGCACGTTTTGAGCGCTTTTAATCTGCGTTTAACGCGTAAAACAGCTTAAAATGACGAATTTTTTATTATTCGTTTTTTATTAATATTGCTTCTATTTAAACGATTTCAACGATCTAAAAATGCTTGAAAATGCTTTATCGCAGCAAAACAGCACGTTTTGAGCTTTAATCTGCGTTTTACCGCGTAAACAGCATAAAAAACGACGAATTTTTATTATCTGTTTTTATTAATATTGCTTCTATTTGAACGATTTCAAATCGATCTAAAATGCTTGAAAATGCTTATTTTAGCAAAATGTTATTTTAGCAAAAAAGCACGTTTTTAGTTAATCTGCGTTTAACGCGTAAAACACTTAAAAAAAAAAAATTTTATTATTCGTTTTATTTATTGCTTTTTATTTAAAAGATTTCAACGATCTAAAATGCGAAAATGCTTATTTTAGCAAAACACGTTTGAGTTTAATCTGCGTTTTAACGCGTAAAACAGCATAAAAAAACCCAATTTTTTTTTAAATTTGTTTTTTTTTTAATATTGCTTCATTTAACGTTTAACGATCCCAAAAACTTGAAAATGCTTATTTTGAAAACAGCACGTTTTGAGCTTATTTTCCCTTTTAACGCGTAAACAGCAAAAACGACGAAATTTTATTACGTTTTTTTTTAATATTGCTCTATTTTTAAGATTTAACGATCTAAAAGCTTGAAAATGTTATTTTAGCAAAACAGCACGTTTTTGGTTTAATCTGCGTTTTAACGCGTGTTGCGTTTTTTTTAACTTTTTTTTATTGCTTTTATTTAAAAGATTTAACGTCTAAAATGCTTGAAAAAAGCTTTTTTAGAAAACAGCACGTTTTGAGTTTTTTAAACTGCGTTTTAACGCAAAACAGCATAAAAAAACGTTTTTTTTTTTTTCGTTTTTAAATATTGCTTTTATTTGAACGATTTAACGATCAAAATGCTTGAAAATGCTTATTTTAGCAAACAGCACGTTTTGATTTAATCTGCGTTTTGGGAAAAAAGCATAAAAAAAGACGAATTTTTTTAAATTCGTTTTTTTTTTTTGCGCATTTGAACGATTTCAACGATTAAAAAGCTTGAAAAGCTTTTTTAAAAACAGCACGTTTTGGTTTAATCTGCGTTTTTTAAAGCGTAAAAAAAGCATAAAACGACGAATTTTTTTTTTATTCGTTTTTATTAATATTCTCTTTTGAACGATTTCAAGATCTAAAATGCTTGAAATTTATTTTAGCAAAACAGCAGTTTTGATTTATTCTGCGTTTTAACGAAAACGCAAAAAAACGAAATTTTTTTTATTCGTTTTTATTTTATTGCGTCTTTTAACGATTTCACGTCAAAAAAGCTTGAAAATGCTTATTTAACAAAACAGCACGTTTTTAGTTTAATCCTTTTTAAAGCGTAAACAGCATAAAAAACGACAATTTTATTATTCGTTTTTATTAATATTGCTTCTATTTAAACGATTTCAACGATCTAAAATGCTTGAAAATGCTTATTTTAGCAAAACAGCACGTTTTGAGCTTTAATCCCGCGTTTTAACGCGTAAAACACATAAAAACGACGAAATTTTTATTATTCGTTTTTATTAATATTTAGCTTCTATTTGAACGATTTCAACGATTTAAAATGCTTGAAAATGCTTATTTTAGCAAAACAGCACGTTATGAGTTTTTAAACTGAGTTTTTAACGCGTAAAACAGCATAAAAACGACGAATTTTTATTATTCGTTTTATTAATATTGCGTCTATTTGAACGATTTCAACGATCTAAATGCTTGAACATGCTTATTTTAGCAAAACAGCACGTTTGAGCTTTTATTCTGCGTTTTAACGCGTAAACCAGCATAAAAACGACGAAATTTACATTATTCGTTTTTTTTATTTTGTGCCTCTCTATTTGAACGATTTCAACGATCTAAAATGCTTGAAAATGCTTATTTAACAAAACAGCACGTTTTTGAGGCTTTAATCTGCGTTTAACGCGTAAAACAACATAAAACGACAGATTTTTTATTATTCGTTTTTATTATGTTGCTTCTATTTGAACGATTTCAACGATCTAAAATGCTTGAAAATGCTTATTTTAGCAAAACAGCGTTTGAGCTTTTATTCTGCGTTTTAACGCGTAAAACAGCATAAAACGACGAAATTTTTATTATTCGTTTTTTTTATTTTTATTGCGTCTGTTGAACGATTTCAACGATCTAAAATGGCGAAATGCTTATTTTAGCAAAACAGCACGTTTTTGAGCTTTAATCTGCGTTTTAGCAGCGTAAAACAGCAAAAATGACGAATTTTTATTATTCGTTTTTATTAATATTGTTGGCTCTATTTAAACATTTCAACGATCACAAAATGCTTGGAAAATGCTTATTTTAGCAAAACAGCACGTTTGAGCTTTAATCTGCGTTTTACCGCGTAAAACAGCATAAAAACGACGAATTTTATTATTCGTTTTTTACATTAATATTGCTTCTATTTGAACGATTTCAACGATCTAAAATGCTTGAAAATGCTTATTTTTAGCAAAACAGCACGTTTTGAGCTTTTATTCTGCGTTTTAACGCGTAAAACAGCTTTTATAAAAACGACGAAATTTT
This sequence comes from Dalotia coriaria, assembly GCF_025399875.1. Classification (NCBI taxonomy): domain Eukaryota; kingdom Metazoa; phylum Arthropoda; class Insecta; order Coleoptera; family Staphylinidae; genus Dalotia; species Dalotia coriaria. Next base: position 11,499 of record NW_027047311.1, read on the forward strand.
TATTATTCGTTTTTTATTAATATTGCACGTCTATTTGAACGCGATTTCAACGATCTAAAATGCTTGAAAATGCTTATTTTAGCAGCAAAACAGCGTTTGAGCTTTAATCTGCGTTTTAACGCGTAAAACAGCATAAAATGACAGATTACATTATTCGTTTTTATTAATATTGCTTCTATTTAAACGATTTCAACGATCTAAGATAGCCAATGCTTGTTTAGCAAAACAGCACACGTTTGCGAGCTTTAATCTGCGTTTTAACGCGTAAAGGCGCATAAAACGACGGAATTTTTATTATTCGTTTTTTATTAATATTGCTTCTATTTGAACGATTTCAACGATCTAAAATGCTTGAAAATGCTTATTTTAGCAAAACAGCACGTTATGAGAGGCTTTAATCTGAGTTTTTACGCGTAAAACAGCATAAAACGACAAAAAGTTATTATTCGTTTTTATTAATATTGCGTCTATTTGAACGATTTCAACGATCTAAAATGCTTGAAAATGCTTATTTTAGCAAAACAGCACGTTTGAGCTTTAATCTACGTTTTTAACGCGTAAACAGCATAAAAATGACAATTTTTTATTATTCGTTTTTTATTAATATTGCTTCTATTTATACGACTTCAACGATCTAAAATGCTTGAAAATGCTTATTTAGCAAAACAGCACGTTTGAGCTTTAATCTGCGTTTTAACGCGTAAAACAGCATAAAAACGACGAAATTTTTATTATTTATTTTTTTGTATATTGCTTCTATTTGAACGATTTCAACGATCTAAAATGCTTGAAAATGCTTATTTTAGCAAAACAGCACGTTTGAGAGCTTTAATCTGCGTTTTACGCGTAAACAGCGCCGAAACGACAAAATTTTTATTATTCGTTTTTATTAATATTTGCGTCTATTTGAACGATTTCAACGATCTAAAATGCTTGAGAAAATGCTTATTTTAGCAAAACAGGACGTTTTGAGCTTTATTCTGCGTTTTAACGCGTAAAACAACATAAAAACGACAGGAAATTGTTATTATTCGTTTTTATTTTTGTGCGTCTATTTGAACGATTTCAACGATCTAAAATGCTTGAAAATGCTTATTTTAGCAAAACAGCACGTTTTGAGCTTTTAATCTGCGTTTTAGCGCGTAAAACAGCTTAAAATGACGAACTTTTATTATTCGTTTTATTAATATTTGCTTCTATTTAAACGATTTCAACGATCTAAATGCTTGAAAATGCTTATTTTAGCAAAACAGCACGTTTTTGAGCTTCAATCTGCGTTTTAACGCGTAAAACAGCATAAAACGACGAATTTTTTTATTATTCGTTTTTATTAATACTTGCTTCTATTTGAGAACGTGATTTCAACGATCTAAAATGCTTGAAAATGCTTATTTTAGCAAAACAGCACGTTTTGAGCTTTATTCTGCGTTTTAACGCGTAAAACAGCATAAAAACGACGAAATTTATATTATTCGTTTTTTTATTAATGTGCGTCTATTTGAACGATTTCAACGATCACAAATGCTTGAAAATGCTTATTTTAGCAAAACAGCACGTTTTGAGCAATCTGCGTTTTAACGCGTAAAACAGCATAAAATGACGAATTTTTATTATTCGTTTTTATTAATATTGCTTCTATTTAAACGATTTCAACGATCTAAAATGCTTGAAAATGCTTATTTTAGCAAAACAGCACGTTTGAGCTTTAATCTGCGTTTTTAACGCGTAAAACAACATAAAAGCTGACGAAATTTTTTTTATTATTCGTTTTTTATTTTTATTGCGTCTATTTGAACGATTTCCAACGATCCTAAAATGCTTAAAAATGCTTATTTTAGCAAAACAGCACGTTTGAGCTTTAATCTGCGTTTAACGCGTAAAACAGCATAAAACGACGAATTTTTTATTATTCGTTTTATTAATATTGCGCGTCTATTTGAACGATTTCAACGATCTAAAATGCTTGAAAATGCTTATTTTAACAAAACAGCATGTTTTGAGCTTTTAATCTGCGTTTAACGCGTAAAACAGCAAAAATGAGCGAATTTTTTATTGTTCGTTTTTTTTATTAATATTGCTTCTATTTAAACGATTTCCAGCGATCTAAAATGCTTGAAAATGCTTATTTTAGCAAAACAGCACGTTTGATTTTTAATCTGCGTTTTAACGCGTAAAACAGCATAAAAACGTCAATTTTTTATTATTCGTTTTTTATTAATATTTGCTTCTATTCCGAACGATTTCAGCGATCTAAAATGCTTGAAAATGCTTATTTTTAGCAAAACAGCACGTTTTAGGCTTTATTCTGCGTTTTAACGCGTAAACGCAGCATAAAACGACGAAATTTTTATTCGTTTTTATTAATATTGCGCGTCTATTTGAACGATTTCAACGATCTAAAATGCTTGAAAATGCTTATTTTAGCAAAACAGCACGTTTGAGCTTTTAATCTGCGTTTTAACGCGTAAAACAGCATAAAATGACGAATTTTTTATTATTCGTTTTTATTAATATTGCTTCTATTTAAACGATTTCAACGATCTAAAATGCTTGAAAATGCTTATTTTTAGCCAAAAACAGCACGTTTTGAGCTTTTAATCTGCGTTTTTAACGCGTAAACAGCATAAAACGACGAAATTTTTATTATTCGTTTTTTATTAATAATACTTCTATTGGTGAACGATTTCAACGATCACAAAATGCTTGAAAATGCTTATTTTAGCAAAACAGTACGTTTTGAGCTTTTAATCTGCGTTTTTTACGCGTAAAACAGCTTAAAAATGACGATTTTTTTATTATTCGTTTTTATTAATATTTGGTTTTATTTGAACGATTTCAACGATCTAAAATGCTTGAAAATGCTTATTTTGTAAAACGGCCCTTTTGAGCTTTTAAACTGCGTTTTTTAAAGCGTAAACAGCATAAAAAAGACGAATTTTTTTTTATTCGTTTTTTTTAAAATTTTCTTCTATTTAAACGATTTCAACGATCTAAAATGCTTGAAAATGCTTTTTTTAGCAAAACCGGGACGTTTTTAGCTTTAATCTGCTTTTAACCCTAAAAAAACATAAAAAAGACGAAATTCTTTTTTTTATTTGTTTTTATTAATATTGCTTCTATTTGAACGATTTCAACGATCTAAAATGCTTGAAAATGCTTATTTTTTGCAAAACAGCACGTTTGAGCTTTTTAAACTGCGTTTTTTAAAGCGTAAAAAAGCATAAAAAAGACGAAATTTTTTTTATTCGTTTTTTTTTAAATATTCTTCATTTGAACGATTTCAACGTCCCAAAATGCTTGAAAAAAGCTTATTTTAAAAAACAGCACGTTTGAGCTTTAATCTGCGTTTTTAAAGCGTAAAACAGCTTTTAAAAAAGACGAAATTTTTTTTATTCGTTTTTTTTTAATATTGCGTCTATTTGAACGATTTCAACGATCTAAAATGCTTGAAAATGATTATTTTAGCAAAAACAGCACGTTTTGAGCTTTAATCTGCGTTTTTTAAAGCGTAAAAAAGCAAAAAAGACAATTTTTATTTTTCGTTTTTTTTTTTTAATATTGCTTCTATTTGAACGATTTCAACGATCCCAAAATGCTTTTAAAATGCTTATTTTAGCAAAACAGCACGTTTGAGCTTTTTAAACTGCGTTTTAACGCGTGGGAAAAAGCATAAAAAAGACGAAATTTTTTTTATTCGTTTTTTTTTTAATATTGCTTCAATTTGAACGATTTTTAACGATCTAAAATGCTTGAAAATGCTTATTTTTAGCAAAACAGCACGTTTTTAGCTTTAATTCGTTTTAACGCGTAAAACAGCATAAAACGACGTTTTTATTATTCGTTTTTATTAATTTGCGTCTATTTGAACGATTTTTAACGATCTAAAATGCTTGAAAATGCTTATTTTAAACAAAACAGCCCTTTTGAGGGTTTTTAAACAGCGTTTTTAAAAGCGTAAAACAGCATAAAAAAAAGGAAATTTTTATTATTCGTTTTATTAATAACTTCTATTTGAACGATTTCCCAAAGATCAAAAAAACTTGAAAATGCTTATTTTTTGCAAAACAGCACGTTTTGAGCTTTAATCTGCGTTTTTACGCGTAAAACAGCATAAAAAAGACAAAATTTTATTATTCGTTTTTATTAATATTGCGTCTTTTGAACGATTTCAACGATCTAAAAAGCTTGAAAATCTTATTTTAGCAAAACAGCATTTTTTAGCTTTTTTTCTGCGTTTTTTAAAGCGTAAAAAAACATAAAACGGCAAAATTTTTTTTTACTTTTTAGTGCGTCCCATTTG
>NW_027047312.1:0-15785 GCF_025399875.1 Dalotia coriaria
GTTGAAATCGTTCAAATAGAAGCAAATTAATAAAACGAATAATAAAAATTCGTCGCTTTTTTTGATGTTTTACGCATTAAACGCAGATTAAAGCTCAAAACGTGCTGTTTTGCTAAAATAAGCATTTTTCAAGCATTTTAGATCGTTGAAATCGTTCAATAGAAGCAATATTAATAAAACGAATAATAAAAATTCGTCGTTTTATGTTTTTTTACGCGTTAAAACGCAGAACAAAAGCTCAAAACGTGCGTTTTGCTAAAAAAGCATTTTCAAGCATTTTAGATCGTTGAAATCGTTCAAATAGAAGCAATATTAATAAAACGAATAATAAAAATTCGTCGTTTTATGCTGTTTTTTCGCGTTAAACGCAGAATAAAAGCTCAAAACGTGCGTTTTGCTAAAATAAGCATTTTCAAGCATTTTAGATCGTTGAAATCGTTCAAATAGAAGCAATATATAAAAAAAGAATAATAAAAATTCGTCGTTTTTATGCTGTTTTACGCGTTAAAACGCAGATTAAAGCTCAAAACTGCTGTTTTGCTAAAATAAGCATTTTCAAGCATTTTAGATCGTTGAAATCGTTCAAATAGACGCAATATTAATAAAAACGAATAATAAAAAATTTGTCGTTTTATGCTGTTTTACGCGTTAAAACGCAGATTAAAGCTCAAAACGTTGCTGTTTTGCTAAAATAAGCATTTTCGCATTTTAGATCGTGAAATCGTTCCAAATAGAACAATATTAATAAAACGAATATTAAAAATTAGTCGTTTTTATGCTGTTTTACGCGTTAAAACGCAGATTAAAGCTCAAAACGTGCTGTTTTGCTAAAATAAGCATTTTCAAGCATTTTAGATCGTTGAAATCGTTCAAATAGAAGCAATATTATAAAACGAATAATAAAAAATTCGTCGTTTTATGCTGTTTTACCCCGTTAAAACGCGATTAAACCTCAAAACGTGCTTTTTTTTGCTAAAATAAAACATTTTCAAGCATTTTAGATCGTTGAAATCGTTCAAATAGACGCAATATTAATAAAAACGAATAATAAAAATTTCGTCGTTTTTTTGCTGTTTTACGCGTTAAAACCAGATTAAAGCTCAAAACGTGCTGTTTTGCTAAAATAAGCATTTTCAAGCATTTTAGATCGTTGAAATCGTTCAAATAGAAGCAATATTAATAAAACGAATAAAAAAATTCGTCGTTTTATGCTGTATTACGCGTTAAAACGCAGATTAAAGCTCAAACGTGCTGTTTTAATAAAATAAGCATTTTTTAAGCATTTTAGATCGTTGAAATCGTTCAAATAGACGCAATAAAAATAAAAAAAGAATAATAAAATTTCTGTCGTTTTATGTTTTTTTACGCGTTAAAACCCCAGAATAAAAACTCAAAAAGTGCTGGTTTTTCTAAAATAAGCATTTTCAGCTTTTAGATCGTTGAAATCGTTCAAATAGACGCAATAAAAATAAAAAACGAATAATAAAAATTTCGTCGTTTTATGCTGTTTTACGCGTTAAAAACGCAGAATAAAGCTCAAAACGTGCTGTTTTGCTAAAATAAGCATTTTCAAGCATTTTAGATCGTTGAATCGACAAATAGACGCAATATTAATAAAAACGAATAATAAAAATTTCGTCGTTTTTATGCTGTTTTTGCGCGTTAAAACGCAGAACAAAGCTCAAAACGTGCTGTTTTGCTAAAATAAGCATTTTCAAGCATTTTAGATCGTTGAAATCGTTCAAATAGAAGCAATATTAATAAAAACGAATAATAAAAAATTCGTCGTTTTTATGCTGTTTTACGCGTTAAACGCAGATTAAAGCTCAAACGTGCTGTTTTGCTTTAAAATAAGCATTTTCAAGCTTTTTAGATCGTTGAAATCGTTCAAATAGAAGCAATATTAAAAAACGAATAATAAAAATTTCGTCGTTTTATGCTGTTTTACGCGTTAAAACGCAGATTAAAACTCAAAACGTGCTGTTTTGCTAAAATAAAAGCATTTTCAAGCTTTTTAGATCGTTGAAATCGTTCAAACTGAAGCAATAGTAAAAAAAACGAATAATAAAAAATTGTCATTTTTATATGCTGTTTACGCGTTAAATTGCAAGATTAAAGCTCAAAACGTGCTGTTTTTGCTAAAATAAGCATTTTCAGCGTTTTAGATCGGTGAAATCGTTTCAAATAGACGCAATAAAATAAAAACGAATAATAAAAATTTCGTCGTTTTTATGCTGTTTTGCGCGTTAAAACGCGAAGATTAAGCTCAAAACGTGCTGTTTTGCTAAAATAAGCATTTTCAAGCATTTTAGATCGTTGAAATCATTCAAATAGACGCAATATTAATAAAAAACGAATAATAAAAATTCGTCGTTTTTTATGCATTTTGCGCGTTAAAACGCAGATTAAAAGCTCAAAACGTGCTGTTTTGCTGAAAATAAGCATTTTCAAGCATTTTAGATCGTTGAAATCGTTCAAATAGACGCAATAATAAAAACGAATAATAAAATTTCGTCGTTTTTTTACCTTAACTTGTTTTACGCGTTAAAACGCAGATTAAAGCTCAAACGTGCTGTTTAGCACAAAATAAGCATTTTCAAGCATTTTAGATCGTTGAAATCGTTTAAATAGAAGCAATATTAATAAAAACGAATAATAAAAATTCGTCATTTTATGCTGTTTTACGCGTTAAATTGCAGATTAAAGCTCAAAACGTGCTGTTTTGCTAAAATAAGCATTTTCAAGCTTTTTAGATCGTTGAAATCGTTCCAAATAGACGCAATAAAAATAAAAACAGATAATAAAAATTTCGTCGTTTTTATGCTGTTTTACGCGTAAAACGCAGAATAAAGCGCTCAAAACATTGCTGTTTTGCTAAAATAAGCATTTTCAAGCATTTTAGATCACGTTGAAATCGTTCAAATAGACGCAATTATAATAAAAACGAATAATAAAAAATTCGTCGTTTTATGCTGTTTTACGCGTTAAAACGCAGATTAAAGCTCAAAACGTGCTGTTTTGCTTTAAAATAAAGCATTTCAAGCATTTTAGATCGTTGAAATCGTTCAAATAGACGCAATATTAATAAAAAACGAATAATAAAATTCGTCGTTTTTATGCTGTTTTTACGCGTTAAAACGCCAGATTAAAACAAAACGTGCTGTTTTGCTAAAATAACATTTTCCAAGCATTTTAGATCGTTGAAATCGTTTCAAATAGAAGCAATATTAATAAAAACGAATAATAAAAAATTCGTCGTTTTATGCTGTTTTACGCGTTAAACGCAGATTAAACCTCAAAACGTGCTGTTTTGCTAAAATAAGCATTTTCAAAGCATTTTAGATCGTTGAAATCGTTCAAATAGACACGTAAAATAAAAAACGAATAATAAAAATTTCGTCGTTTTATGCTGTTTTACGCGTTAAAACGCAGAATAAAAGCTCAAAACGTGCTGTTTTGCTAAAATAAGCATTTTCAAGCATTTTTTACAGATCGTTTGAAATCACGTTCCGGAAATGAGCGCAATATTAATAAAACGAATAATAAAATTTCGTCGTTTTTATGCTGTTTTACGTTAAAACGCAGATTGAAACTCAAATCGTGCTGTTTTGCTAAAATAAGCATTTTCAAGCGGTATTTTAAATCGTTGAAATCGTTCAAATAGAAGCAATATTAATATAAAACGAATAATAAAAAATTCGTCGTTTTATTAACGTTTTACGCGTTAAAACGCAGATTAAAACTCAAAACGTGCTGTTTTTGCTAAAATAAGCATTTTCAAGCTTTTTAGATCGTTGGAAATCGTTCAAATAGACGCAATAAATAAAACGAATAATAAAAATTTCGTCGTTTTATGCTGTTTTACGCGTTAAAACGCAGAATAAAACTCAAAAACGTGCTGTTTGCTAAAATAAGCATTTCAAGCATTTTAGATCGTTGAAATCGTTCAAATAGACGCAATATTAATAAAAACGAATAATAAAAAATTCGTCGTTTTATGCTGTTTTACGCGTTAAAACGCGTTAAAGCTCAAAACGAGCTGTTTTGCAGCACAAAATAAGCATTTTCAAGCATTTTTAGATCGTTGAAATCGTTCAAATAGAAGCAATATTAAAAAACGAATAATAAAAATTTCGTCGTTTTATGCTGTTTTACGTTAAAACGCGATTAAAGCTCAAAACGTGCTGTTTGCTAAAATAAACATTTTTCAAGCATTTTAGATCGGTGAAATCGTTTAAATAGAAGCAATATTAATAAAGCGAATAACCAAAAAAATTCGTCATTTTTATGCTGTTTTTACGCGTTAAATTGCAGATTAAAGCTCAAAACGTGCTGTTTTGCTAAATAAGCATTTTCAAGCATTTTTAGATCGTTTGAAATCGTTCAAAATAGGCGCAATATTAATAAAAACGAATAATAAAAATTTCGTCGTTTTTATGCTGTTTACGCGTTAAAACGCAGAATAAAGCTCAAAACGTGCTGTTTGCTAAAATAAGCATTTTTCAAAACATTTTTAGAACGTTGGAAATCGTTCAAATAGAAACAATATTAATAAAAAACGAATAATAAAAATTCGTCGTTTTTTATGCTGTTTTACGCGTTAAAACGCAGATTAAGCTCAAAACGTGCTGTTTTGCTAAAATAATAAGCATATTCAAGCATTTTTTGAATCGTTGGAAATCGTTCAAACAGACGCAATATTAATAAAAACGAATAATAAAAAAATTAGTCGTTTTATGCTATTTACGCGTTAAAACGCAGATTCGTAAAACGTGCTGTTTTGCTAAAATAAGCATTTTCAAGCATTTTAGATCGTTGAAATCGTTCAAATAGACGCAATAAAATAAAAACGAATAATAAAATTTCGTGGTTTTATGCTGTTTTACGCGTTAAAACGCAGAATAAAACTCAAAGCGTGCTGTTTTGCTAAAATAAGCATTTTCAAGCATTTTTAGATCGTTGAAATCGTTCAAATAAACAATATTATTAATAAAAACAGATAATAAAATTTTCGTAGATTTTATGCTGTTTTACGCGTTAAAACGCAGATTAAAGCTCAAATCGTGCTGTTTTGCTAAAATAAGCATTTTTCAAGAAAGCATTTTAGATCGTTGAAATGGTTCAAATAGAAACGTAATAAAACAGACAATAAAGAACCGTCGTTTTATGCTGTTTTACGCGTTAAAACGCAGATTAAACTCAAAACGTGCTGTTTTGCTAAAATAACATTTTCAAGCATTTTAGATCGTCTGAAATCGTTCAAATAGAGCAATATTAATAAAAACGAATAATAAAATTCGTCGTTTTATTTGCCTGTTTTACGCCGTTAAAATGCAGCAAAAGCGTTAAAATCGCTTACTGTTTTGCTAAATAAAATTTTTAAGCAGTTTTAGATCGTTGAAATCGTTCAAATAGCCAATATTAATAAAACGGAATAATAAAATTTCGTCGTTTTATGCTGTTACGCGTTAAACGCAGTTAACTCAACTGCTTTTTTCCTCGATTTGAAATCGTTCAAATAGGCAATTTATAAAAACAATAATAAAATGTGTTTTATCTGTTTTCGTTAAAACGCGTTAAAACTCAAAACGTGCTGTTTTAAAATAAATCAAGCATTTTAGATCTTGAAATCGTTCAAATAGAAGCAATATTAATAAAACGAATAATAAAAATTCGTCGTTTTATGCTGTTTTACGCGTTAAAACGCAGATTAAAGCTCAAAACGTGCTGTTTTGCTAAAATAAGCATTTTCAAGCATTTTAGATCGTTGAAATCGTTCAAATAGAAACGAAACGTAATAAAAAACGAATAATAAAAAATTCGTCATTTTATGCTGTTTTACGCGTTAAAACGCAGATTTAAAGCTCAAAACGTGCTGTTTTTGCTAAAATAAGCATTTTCAAGCATTTTTAGATCTGGTTGAAATCGTTCAATGGGCGCAATATTAATAAAAACGAATAATAAAAATTTCGTCGTTTTTATGTGTTTACGCGTTAAAACGCCAGATCGCTCAAACGTGCTGTTTTCGCGCACAAAATAAGCATTTTCAAGCATTTTACATCGTTGGAAATCGTTCAAATAGAAGCAATAATAATAAAAACGATAATAAAAATTCGTCGTTTTATGCTGTTTTACGCGTTAAAACGCAGATTAAAACTCAAAACGTGCTGTTTGCTAAAATAAGCATTTTCAAGCATTTTAGATCGTTCAAAATCGTTCTGGGTGACGCAATATTAATAAAAACGAATAATTAAAACTTCGTCACGTTTTTATGCTGTTTTGCCAAAAACGCAGATTAAACTCAAAACATTAACTGTTTTTAACAAAATAATCATTTTCAAGCATTTTAGATCGTTGAAATCGTTCAAATGACAATATTGACAAAACGAATAATAAAGAAATCGTCGGTTTTAATAACATTTTACGCGTTAAACGCAGATTAAAACTCAAAACGTGCTGTTTGCTAAATAAGCATTTTCAAGCATTTTAGATCCCGATGAAATCGTTTAAATAGAAACAATATTAATAAAAACGAATAATAAAAATTCGTCATTTTTATGCTGTTTTACGCGTTAAACGCAGACAGCTCAAAACGATGCTGTTTTGCTAAAATAAGCATTTTCCGGCATTTTAGATCGTTGGAAATCGTTCAAATAGACGCAATATTAATAAAACGAATAATAAAAATTTCGTCTTTTTTTTTATGTGCTTTGTTTACGCGTTAAAACGCAGAATAAAGCTCAAAACGTGCTGTTTTGCTAAAATAAGCATTTTCAAGCATTTTTAGATCGTTTGAAATCGTTCAAATAAAACGTAATAATAAAAACGAATAGTAAAAAAATGCGTCGTTTTTATGCTGTTTACGCGTTAAACGCAGATTAAGCTCAAAACATTAACTGTTTTGTAAAATAAAATTTCAAGCATTTTAGATCGTTGAAATCGTTCAAATAGACGCAATATTAATAAAAACGAATAATTAAGAATTTCGTCGTTTTTATGTATGTTTTACGCGTTAAGCAGCGCTGATTAAAGCTCAAAACGTGCTTTGCTTTTGCACAAAATAAACATTTCAGAAGCGTACAGATCGTTGAAATCACGTTCAAATAGACGCAATATTAATAAAAACGAATAATAAAAAATTCGTCGTTTTTATGCTGTTTGCGTTAAAACGCAGATTAAAGCTCGGCGTACTGTTTTTGCTAAAAAATAAGCATTTTCAAGCATTTTTAGATCGTTGAAATCGTTCAAATAGAAGCAATATTAATAAGAAGCGGAATAATAAAAAATTTCGTCGTTTTATTCTGTTTTACGCGTTAAAACGCAGATTAAAACTCAAAACGTGCTGTTTTGCTTTAAAATAAGCATTTTCGGCATTTTAGATCGTTGAAATCGTTTGAAATAGAAGCAATATTAATAAAAAACGAATAATAAAAATTCGTCGTTTTATGCTGTTTTACGCGTTAAAACGCAGATTAAACTCAAAACGTGCTGTTTTGCTAAAATAAAAACATTTTCAGAAGCATTTTAGATCGTTAAGTCGTTTCAAATAGACGCAATATTAATAAAAAGCGAATAATAATTTCGTCGTTTTTTATGCTGTTTGTTTGCGTTAAAGCGCAGAATAAAGCTCAAAACGATGCTGTTTTGCTTCGTCGCTTATTTTCAAAGCATTTTAGATCGTTGAAATCGTTCAAATAGAAGCAATAATAATAAAAACGAATAATAAAAACTTCGTCGTTTTGGTAACGGCGTTGAAGCGGTTGACTCAAACGTGCTGTTTTGTAAAATAAGCATTTTCAAGCATTTTAGATCGTTGAAATCGATCAAATAGACATAATATTAATAAAAAACGGATAATAAAAATTTCGTCGTTTTTATTGCTGTTTACGCGTTAAACGCAGATTAAAATCAAAACGTGCGGTTTGCTAAAATAAGCATTTCAAGCATTTTTAGATCGTTGAAATCGTTCAAAATAGACGCAATAAAAATAAAAACGAATAATAAAACTTTCGTCGTTTTATGCTGTTTTACGCGTTAAAACGCAGAATAAAGCTCAAAACGTGCTGTTTTGCTACAAATAAGCATTTTCAAGCATTTTTAGATCGTTGAAATCGTTCAAATAGACGCAATATTAATAAAAACGAATAAGAAAAAATTTCGTCGTTTTTTATGCTGTTTTACGCGTTAAAACGCAGATTAAAACTCAAAACGTGCTGTTTTGCTAAAATAAGCATTTTCAAGCATTTTAGATTGTTGGAAATCGTTCAAGTGAAGCAATATTGTAAAAACGAATAATAAAATTTATTCGTTTTTAAATCTGTTTTACGCGTTAAAACGCAGATTAAACTCAAAACGTGCTGTTTTGCTAAAATAAGCATTTTCAAGCATTTTAGATCGTTGAAATCGTTCAAATGAACGCAATATTAATAAAAACGAATAATAAAAATTTCGTCGTTTTTATGCTGTTTTACGCGTTAAAACGCTGATTAAAGCTCAAAACGTGCTGTTTTGCTAAATAAGCATTTCAAGCATTTTGATCGTTGAAATCGTTCAAATAGACGCAATATTAATAAAAATAAGCATTTTCAGGCGTTTAGATCGTTGAAATCGTTCCAAATAGACGCAGCGTAATAAAAAACGAATAATAAAAATTTCGTCGTTTTTATGCTGTTTTACGCGTTAAAACGCAGAATAAAGCTCAAAACGTGCTGTTTTGCTAAAATAAGCATTTTCAAGCATTTAGATCGTTGAAATCGTTTTCAAATAAACAATATTAATAAAAACAAATAATAAAAATTCGTCGTTTTATGCTGTTTTACGCGTTAAAACGCAGATTAAAACTCAAACGTGCTGTTTTGCTAAAATAAGCATTTTTCAAGCATTTTAGATCGTTGAAATCGTTCAAATAGACGCAATATTGTAAAAAACGAATAATAAAAATTCGTCGTTTTTATGTATTTTTTACGCGTTAAAACGCAGATTAAAGCCAAAACGTGCTGTTTTGCTAAAATAAGCATTTTCCAAGCATTTTAGATCGTTGAAATCGTTCAAAATGCGGCAATATTAATAAAAACGAATAATAAAAAATTCGTCGTTTTTATGCTGTTTTACGCGTTAAAAATGCAGATTAAAGCTCAAAACGTGCTGTTTTGCTAAAATAAACATTTTCGTTTAGATCGTTGAAATCGTTCAAATAGAAGCAATATTGGCAAAGCTAATAATAAAAAATCGTCGTTTTGTAACTTTTGTTTTTACGCGTTAAAACGCAGATTAAAGCTCAAAACGTGCTGTTTTGCTAAAATAAGCATTTTCAAGCATTTTTAGATCGTTGAAATCGATCAAATAGACACTAATATTAATAAAAACGAATAATAAAAATTTCGTCGTTTTTATGCTGTTTTACGCGTTAAGCGCAGATTAAAGCACATCAAAACGTGCGGTTTTAGCACAAAATAAAAGCATTTTCAAGCATTTTAGATCTGAAATCGTTCAAATGAGAAGCAATAGTAATAAAAAACGAATAATAAAAAAAAAATTCGTCATTTTATACTGTTTGCGCGTTAAAACGCAGATTAAAACTCAAAACGTGCTGTTTTGCTTTAAAATAAGCATTTTCAAGCATTTTAGATCGTTGAAATCACGTTCAAATGGGCACAATATTAATAAAAACGAATAGCAGAATTTCGTCGTTTTATGCTGTTTTACGCGTTAGAAACGCAGATTAAAACTCCAAAACGTGCTGTTTTGCTAAAATAATCATTTTCAAGCATTTTAGATCGTTGAAATCCACGTTCAAATAAACAATATTAATAAAAACGAATAATAAAAATTCGTCGTTTCATGCTGCCTTTACGCGTTAAAGCAGATTAAAGCTCAAAACGTGCTGTTTTGCTAAAATAAGCATTTTCAAGCATTTTTAGATCGTTGAAATCGTTCAAATAGACGCAATATTAATAAAAACGAATAATAAAATTTCGTCGTTTTATGCTGTTTTACGCGTTTAAAACGCAGATTAAAACAAAACGTGCTGTTTTGCTAAAATAAGCATTTTCAAGCATTTTAGATTGTTCAGAAATCGTTCAAAATAGAAGCAATATTAATAAAAACGAATAATAAAAATTCGTCGTTTTTATGCTTTGTTTTACGCGTTAAAACGCAGTTAAAACTCAAAACGTGCTGTTTTGCAAAATTAACATTTTCAAGCATTTTTTAGATTGTTGAAATCGTTTAAATAAACAATATTAATAAAACAGATAATAAAAATTCGTCATTTTTATGCTGTTTTACGCGTTAAAACGCAGATTAAAACTCAAAACGATGCTGTTTTGCTAAAATAAGCATTTTCAAGCATTTAGATCGTTGAAATCGTTCAAATAGACGCAATAATGGCAAAAGCGAATAATAAAAATTTTGTCGTTTTTATGCTGTTTTACGCGTTAAAACGCGGAATAAAGCTCAAAACGTGCTGTTTTGCGCTAAAATAAGCATTTTCAAGCATTTTAGATCGTTGAAATCGTTTAAAATAGAAGCAATATTAATAAAAAACGAATAATAAAAAATTCGTCGTTTTATGCTTTTGTTTTGCACGCGTTAAAACGCAGATTAAGCTCAAAACGTGCTGTTTTGCTAAAATAAACATTTTCAAGCATTTTAGATCGTTGAAATCGTTCAAATAGACATAATATTAATAAAAACGGAATAATAAAAAAATTCGTCGTTTTTATGCTGTTTTACGCGTTAAAACGCCAGATTAAAGCTCAAAACGTGCTGTTTTGCTAAAATAAGCATTTTCAGCATTTTAGATCGTTGAAATCGTTCAAATAGAGAAGCAATATTAATAAAAACGAATAATAAAAATTCGTCGTTTTTATGCTGTTTACGCGTTAAAACGCAGATTAAAGCTCAAAACGTGCTGTTTTGCTAAAATAAGCATTTTCAAGCATTTTTAGATCGTTGAAATCGTTTTAAATAGAAGCAGTAATAAAACGAATAATAAAAAAATTCGTCGTTTTTATGCTGTTTTGCAACGTTAAAACGCAGATTAAAGCTCAAAACGTGCTGTTTTTGCTTTAAAATAAGCATTTTCAAGCATTTTTGAATCGTTGAAATCGTTCAAATAGACGCAATATTAATAAAAAACGAATAATAAAGATTTCGTCGTTTTATGCTGTTTACGCATTAAAGCGCAGAATAAACTTCATGTGCTGTTTGCTAAAATAAGCATTTTCAAGCATTTTAGATCGTTGAAATCGTTCAAATAGAAGCAAGATTAATAAAAAGCGAATAATAAAAAATTCGTCGTTTTATGCTGTTTTTACGCGTTAAAACGCAGATTAAAGCTCAAAAAGGGGCTGATTTGCTAAAATAAGCATTTTCAAGCATTTTAGATCGTTGAAATCGTTCAAATAGACGCAATATTAATAAAAACGAATAATAAAAATTCGTCGTTTTTATGCTGTTTTACGCGTTAAAACGCAGATTAAACTCAAAACGTGCTGTTTTAAAATAAAAGCATTTTCAAGCATTTTAGATCGTTGAAATCGTTCAAATAGAAGCAATATTGTAAAAACGAATAATAAATAATTCGTCGTTTTATGCTGTTTTACGCGTTAAAACGCAGATTAAAAGAAGCTCAAAACGTGCTGTTTTGCTTAAAATAAGCATTTCAAGCTTTTTTAGATCGTTGAAATCGTTCAAATAGAAGCAATATTAATAAAAACGAATAATAAAAATTCGTCCTTTTTATGCGGTTTTACGCGTTAAAACGCAGATTAAAATCAAAACGGCTGTTTTGCTAAAATAAATTTTCAAGCATTTTAACCCTTGAAATCGTTCAAATAGACGAAATTAATAAAAACGAATAATAAAATTTCGTCGTTTTTTTGTATTTTTTCGCGTTAAAAAGCAGATTAAACTCAAACGGGTGTTTTTTTAAAAAAAAGCATTTTCAAGCATTTTAGATCGTTGAAATCCAAAAGAACAATATTAATAAAACACGAATAATAAAAATTGTCGTTTTATGCTGTTTTACGCGTTAAAAAGCATTCTCAAAACGTGCTGTTTTTCTAAAATAAGCATTTTCAACATTTTAGATCGTTTAAATGTTCAAATAAACAATATTAAAAAACAAATAATAAAAATTCGTCGTTTTTGTGTTTTTCGCGTTAAAAAACTGATTGCCCCAAAACGGCTGTTTTGCTAAAATAAATTTTCAAGCATTTTAGATCGTTTAAATCGTTCAAAAAGACGCAAAAATTAATAAAAAAAGAATAATAAAAATTTGCGTTTTATGCTGTTTTACGCGTTAAAACGCAGATTAAAACTCAAAAAGTGCGTTTTGCTAAAAAAAAGCATTTTCGCTTTTGATCGTTTAAATCCAAATAAAGCCGTTAAAACGCGTTTTATGTGTTTTACGCGTTAAAAACGCTGATTAAAGCTCAAAACGTGCTGTTTTGCTAAAAAAGCATTTTCGCATTTTGATCGTTTAAATCGTTCAAATAGACGCAATATTAATAAAACGAATAATAAAAAAATTTTGTCGTTTTATGTTTTTTTACGCGTTAAAATGATTAAAGTCAAAACGGCTGTTTTGCTAAAATAAGCATTTTCAAGCATTTTAGATCGTTGAAATCGTTCAAATAGACGAATATTAATAAAAACGAATAATAAAAATTCGTCGTTTTATGCTGTTTTACGCGTTAAAACGCAGATTAAAGGCTTCAAAACGATGCTGTTTTGCTAAAATAAGCATTTTCAAGCATTTTTAGATCGTTGAAATCGTTCAAATAGAAGCAATAATGATAATAAAAACGAATAATAAAATTCGTCGTTTTATGCTGTTTTACGCGTTAAAACGCAGATTAAAGCTCAAAACGTGCTGTTTGCTAAAATAAACATTTTCAAGCATTTTAGATCGTTGAAATCGTTCAAATAGAAGCAATATTAATAAAACAGATAATAAAAATTCGTCGTTTTATGCTGTTTTACGCGTTAAGAAACGCAGATTAAAAGCTCAAAACGTGCTGTTTTGCTAAAATAAGCATTTTCAAGCATTTTGATCGTTGAAATCGTTTAAATAGAAGCAATATTAATAAAAAGCGAATAATAAAATTCGTCATTTTATGCTGTTTTACGCGTTAAAACGCAGATTAAAGCTCAAAACGTGCTGTTTTGCTAAAATAAGCATTTTCAAGCATTTAGATCGTTGAAATCGTTAAAATAGACGCAATATTAATAAAAACGAATAATAAAATTTCGTCGTTTTTTATGCTGTTTTACGCATTAAAGCGCAGAATAAAGCTCAAAACATTTTGTTTTGCTAAAATAAGCGTGCCGGCATTTTAGATCGTTGAAATCGTTCAAATAAAGCAAGATTAATAAAACGAATAATAAAATTCGTCGTTTTTATGCTGTTTTACGCGTTGACGCAGATTAAAAAACTCAAAAAGGGCTGATTTGCTAAAATAAGCATTTCCAGCATTTTAGATCGTTGGAAATCGTTCAGTGGGCACGTATTGGCAAAACGACTATCAAAATTTATCGTTTTGCCGTTAAAGCACGGGTCGCTCCGCTTTATTGCTGGTGTTGAAATCGCGTTCGATAAGTATGCCATGGGCAAATAATTTCGCGGCGCACGGGTTAAAGCTCGCGTACTGCAAAATATTTTCAGCTTTTTGGTGTTGATAAGCCGACATGTAAAACGATAACCGGTTTCGCGCAGATTCTCAAAAGCATGCTGTTTTCACCGTATTTTCTGGCGCAGATCGTCAAACAATGGGCAATACCAAAATAAACAACCCATCGTTTTGCTACAGCGCTGTACGCGTTAAAGCGCAGTTAAAGTAAGCGTACGTTTCGTCGCTTTCAGCATTGCAGATTCGTTTGATGTTCAAATGCGACATGCTAAAAGCAGCAAAACCGTTGTTTGCGTAATGCTGCTGCGTTGACGGGTTAAATGGCGGGCCTGTTTTTGCTTTCAGCCAGCATTTTCCAGGCACCCCGGATCGTTGATCGTTCAAATGGAAACGTGGCCGTAAAACGGAATAATAAAGTTCGTCAGCGCATGCGGTTTTACGCGTTAAACGCAGATTAAAGCTCAAAACGTGCTGTTTTTGCTGAAATAAACATTTTCAAGCATTTAGATCGTTGATAGTTCAAATGGACGCAATATTGTTAAAAACAGATAATAAAATTTCGTCGTTTTTATGCTGTTTTAAGCGTTAAAACGCAGATTAAACTCAAAACGTGCTGTTTTGCTAAAATAAGCATTTTCAGCATTTTAGATCGTTGAAATCGTTTGTGAAGCAATATTAATAAAAAACGAATAATAAAAATTCGTCGTTTTTACGCTTAACTTGTTTACGCGTTAAAACGCTGATTGAAATCAAAACGTGCTGTTTTGTAAAATAAGCATTTTCAAGCATTTTTAGTCGGTGGGAAATCGTTCAAATAGACGCAATAAAAATAAAAAGCGGGCAAAAATTTCGTCGTTTTTTATGCTGTTTACGCGCGCGCGTTAAACGCAGAATAAAGCCATTTAACTGTTTTTGCTAAAATTAAGCATTTTCAAGCGCATTTTAGATCGCGTTGAAATCGTTCAAATAGACGCAATAGTAATAAAACGAATAATAAAAATTTCGTCGTTTTTATGCCATTTTACGCGTTAAAACGCGATTAAAGCTCAAAACGTGCTGTTTTACTAAAATAAGCATTTTCAAGCATTTTAGATCGTTGAAATCGTTCAAATAGAAGCAATATTAATAAACACGAATAAAATTCGTCGTTTTTACATGCTGTTTACGCGTTAAAACGCATAATAAAGCTCAAAACGATGCTGTTTTGCTAAAATAAGCATTTTCAAGCATTTTAGATCGTTGAAATCGTTCAAATAGACGCAATATTAATAAAAACGTAATTTTGTCGTTTTATGCGTTTTTCGCGTTAAAACGCAGATTCAAAAAGTGCTTTTGCAAAATAAGCATTTTCGCATTTTGATCGTTTTTAAAAGTTCAAAAAGAACAATATTAAAAAAAAACGAATAATAAAAAATTCGTGTTTTGCTGTTTTTCGCGTTAAAAAGCGTTAAAGCTCAAAAAGTGCTGTTTTGCTAAAAAAGCATTTTTAAACGTTTTTGATCGGAAACCCCTTTACAAAACAAAAAAAAAAAACGAATAAAAAAAAATTGTCTTTTATTTGTTTTACGCGTTAAAACGCAGATTAAACTCAAAACGTGGGGTTTTGCTAAAATAAGCATTTTCAAGCATTTTAGATCGTTGAAATCGTTAAAAAGAAGAAAAAATAAAAACGAATAATAAAAAATTGTCGTTTTATGCTGTTTTACGCGTTAAAACGCAGATTAAAGCTCAAAACGGGTGTTTTTAAAAAAAAATTTTTAAACTTTTAGATGTTGTCGTTAAATAGCGCAATTTAAAAACGAATAATAAAAATTCGTCGTTTTATGCTGTTTTGCGTTAAAAAGCAGATTAAAGCTCAAAAAAGTGCTGTTTTGCTAAAAAAAGCATTTTCAAACATTTTAGATCGTTGAAACTTTTAAATAGACGCAAATAATAAAAAAGAATAAAAAACCGGTTTTTTCTGTTTTACGCGTTAAAAAGCGTTAAACTCAAAACGCTGTTTTGCTAAAAAAATCATTTTCAAGCATTTTTTTGATCGTTGAAATCGTTCAAATAGAAGCAATATTAATAAAAAGAAAAAAAAAATTCGTCGTTTTTTTTGCTGTTTTTCGCGTTAAAAAGCGTTTTAAAGCTCAAAATGCTTTTTTTTGC
>NW_027047313.1:0-15774 GCF_025399875.1 Dalotia coriaria
TAAAATCGTTGAAATCGTTTTAAATAGAAGCAATATTAATAAAAAAAGAATAATAAAAAAATTTGTCGTTTTTTGCTGTTTTACGCGTTAAAACGCAGATTAAAACTCAAAACGTGCTGTTTTGCTTTTAAAAAAAAAACATTTTTTAAGCATTTTTTGTTTGTTGAAATCGTTCAAATAGAAGCAATAAAAAAAAACCGAATAAAAAATTTTGTTGTTTTTTAAAGCTGTTTTCGCGTTAAAAGCGGGTTAAAAACTCAAAACGTGCTGTTTTTTCTTAAAATAAGCAATTTTTTAAACATTTTTTGATCGTTAAAAAACCCTTCAAATAGACCCTATTAATAAAAAAAGAATAATAAAAAATTTTGTCCCTTTTTTATGCTGTTTTACCCGTTAAAACCCCAGATTAAAACTCAAAAACGTGCTGTTTTTTTCTAAAATAAAACATTTTTTAAACTTTAGATCGTTGAAATCGTTCAAATAGAAGCAATATTAATAAAAAAAGAAAAATAAAAATTCCCTCGTTTTATGCTTTTTTTTACGCGTTAAAACGCAGTTAAAAAACAAAACCCTGCTGTTTTGCCAAAAAAAAGCATTTTCAAAACATTTTAGATCGTTGAAATCGTTCAAATAGACGCAATAAAAAAAAAAACAAAAAATAAAAATTTTTTTTTTTTTTTATGCTGTTTTACGCGTTAAAACGCAGAATAAAGCTCAAAACGTGCTGTTTTTTCTAAAATAAGCATTTTCAAGCATTTTTAAAATCGTTGAAATCGTTCAAATAGAAGCAATTTAAAAAAAAACGAATAAAAAAATTTTGTCGTTTTTTTGCTGTTTTACGCGTTAAAACGCCGTTAAAAAAACAAAACGTGCTGTTTTGCTAAAATAAAACATTTTTAAGCATTTTAGTTTGTTGAAATCGTTTTAAATAGAAGCAATATTAATAAAAAAAAGAATAATAAAAATTCGTCGTTTTTTTTGTTTTGTTTACCTTAAAACGCAGATTAAAGCTCAAAACGTGCTGTTTTGCTAAAATAAAAAAAATTTTTTAAACATTTTAGGTCGTTAAATCGTTCAAATAAACGTATTAATAAAAAGAATAATAAAAAAAAACGTCGTTTTAAAGTTTTTTTACCCGTTAAAACGCAGATTAAAAACTCAAAACTTCTGTTTTTTTCTAAAATAAGCCCTTTTCAAAGAAACGTTGAAATCGTTCAAATAGAAGCAATAAATTTTAAAAAAGAATAATAAAAAATTTTGTTGTTTTTATTTTGTTTTTTGCGTTAAAAAGCAAAAATTTAAAAACTCAAAACGGCTGTTTTGCTAAAATAAAACATTTTCAAGCATTTTTTGATCGTTGGGAAAACGTTCAAATAGACGCAATAAAAATAAAAAAAGAATAATAAAATTTCGTTTGTTTTTATGCTTTTTTTCCCCGTTAAAAAAGCGAATTTAAAACTCAAAAAAATTTAAAATTTTGCTTTTAAAAAAAAACATTTTCAAGCATTTTGAAACGTTGGAAAACGTTCCCAAAAAGGCCTTTTAAAAAAACAATAAAAAAATTTTGTCGTTTTTTTTGCTGTTTTTCGCGTTAAAAAGCAGATTAAAACTCAAAAAAGTGCTGTTTTTCTAAAATAAGCATTTTTAAACATTTTAGATCGTTGAAATCGTTCAAATAGAAGCAATATTAATAAAAAACGAATAATAAAAAAATTTGTCGTTTTTTTGCTGTTTTACGCGTTAAAAAGCAGATTAAAACTCAAAAAAGTGCTGTTTTTTCTAAAAAAAGCATTTTCAAGCATTTTAGATCGTTGAAATCGTTCCCAAAAAGAAGCAATATTAATAAAAACGAATAATAAAAATTTTGTCCTTTTTTTGCTGTTTTTGCGTTAAAAAGCAGATTAAAAACTCAAAAAGTGCTGTTTTGCCAAAATAAAACTTTTCAAGCATTTTTTGGTCCCTTGAAATCGTTCAAATAGAAGCAATAAAAATAAAAACGAATAATAAAAATTTGTTGTTTTATGCTGTTTTACGCGTTAAAACGGGAATTAAAAAATCAAAACGGGCTGTTTTTCTAAAATAAGCATTTTCAAAAAAATTTTAGATCGTTGAAATCGTTCAAATAGACGCCTAAAATAAAAACGAATTAAAAAATTTTGTCGTTTTTGTTTTAACCCTTAAAACGCAGAATTAAAAAACAAAACGTGCTGTTTTGCTTTTAAAAAAAGCATTTTCAAGCTTTTAGATCGTTGAAATCCCTTCCCAAAAAGAAGCAATATTAATAAAAACGAAAAAAATTTTGTCGTTTTTTTTGCTGTTTTACGCGTTAAAAAGCAGATTAAAGCTCAAAAAAGTGCTGTTTTTTCTAAAATAAGCATTTTCCCCAAACATTTTAGATCGTTGAAATCGTTCAAATAGACGCAATATTAATAAAAACGAATAAAAAAATTTTGTCCCTTTTTTTGCTGTTTTTTCGCGTTAAAACCGATTAAAACTCAAAACGTGCTGTTTTTTTTCTTTTAAAAAAAGGGATTTTTTAAGCATTTTAGATTGTTGAAATCGTTCAAATAACCCAAAATTAATAAAAACGAATAATAAAAAATTTTGTCTTTTTGCTGTTTTACGCGTTAAAAAAAGATTAAAGCTCAAAAAAGTGCTGTTTTGCTAAAAAAAAAGCATTTTCAAGCATTTTAGATCGTTGAAAAAAACCCTTCAAATAGAAGCAATATTTAAAAAAAAATAATAAAAAAATTTGTCGTTTTATGCTTTTTTTTTTACGCGTTAAAAAAAGCAGATTTAAAAACTCAAAACGTGCTGTTTTGCTAAAATAAACATTTTCAAAGAAATTTTTGATCGTTGAAATCGTTTTAAATAGACCCAATAAAAATAAAAACGAATAATAAAAAATTTTGTCGTTTTTGTTTTTTTTACGCGTTAAAACGCAGAATAAAACTCAAAACGTGCTGTTTTGCTAAAATAAAACATTTTCAAGCTTTTTAGAAACGTTGAAATCGTTCAAATAGAAAATATTAATAAAAACGAAAAAAAAAATTTCGTTGTTTTTACTTTTTTTACGGGTTAAAACGCAGAATTTAAAAATTTTTAAAAATTCTTTTTTCTAAAATAAGCAAATTTTTAAGCATTTTAGATCGTTGAAATCGTTCAAATGACGCAATATTAATAAAAACGAATAATAAAAAATTTTGTCGTTTTTTTGCTGTTTTCGCGTTAAAAAACCCGATTAAAGCTCAAAACGTGCTGTTTTGCTAAAATAAGGGATTTTCAAGCATTTTTGGGGGGTTGGGGAAAACGTTTCAAATAAAGCAATATTAATAAAAACGAATAATAAAAAATTCGTCCCTTTTTTGCTGTTTTTTCGCGTTAAAAAGCAGTTAAAAATCAAAACGTGCTGTTTTGCTAAAATAAACATTTTCAAGCATTTTTTGATCGTTGAAATCGTTCAAATAGAAACAATATTAATAAAAACGAAAAATAAAAAAAATTTTGTCGTTTTTTTGCTGTTTTACCCTTAAAACGCAGATTAAAAAACTTTTAAAACTGCTGTTTTGCTAAAATAAACCTTTTCAAGCATTTTAGATCGTTGAAAACGTTCAAATAGAAGCAATAAAAAAAAAAACGAATAATAAAAAATTTTGTTTTTTTATGCTGTTTTACGCCCCTTAAAACGCAGAATAAAACTCAAAAAAGTGCTGTTTTTTCTAAAATAAGCATTTTTTAAGCATTTTTTAAAACGTTGAAATCCCCTTTTAAATAGAAGCAATATTAATAAAAAAAGGGAAAAATAAAAATTTCGTTGTTTTTTTGCTGTTTACGGGTTAAAACGCAGAATTTAAAACTCAAAACGTGCTGTTTTGCTAAAATAAACATTTTCAAGCATTTTAGATCGTTGAAAATCGTTCAAATGAAGCAATATTAAAAAAAAACGAATAATAAAAAAAACGTCGTTTTTTTTGCTGTTTACGCCCAAAAAGCAGATTAAAGCTCAAAAACGTGTGAAATTTCTAAAAAATTTTTTTAAAAAGCATTTTCCCAAACATTTTAGATCTTGAAATCGTTCCAAATAAACGAATAATTAAAAAACGAATAATAAAAAAATTTGTCGTTTTATGCTGTTTTACGCGTTAAAACGCAATTAAAAGGTCAAAACGTGCTGTTTTAAAAATAAGCCTTTTTAAAGCATTTTAGATCGTTGAAATCGTTCAAATAGAACGCCCAAAAATAAAAACGAAAAATAAAAATTTCGTTTTTTTTATGCTGTTTTTTCGCGTTAAAACGCAGAATAAAGCTCAAAACGTGCTGTTTTGCTAAAATAAGCATTTTAAGCATTTTAGATCGTTGAAATCGTTCAAATAGGCAATATTTAAAAACGAATAATAAAAATTTTGTCGTTTTTATGCTGTTTTTTCGCGTTAAAAAGCAGATTAAAAACTCAAAACGTGCTGTTTTGCTAAAATAAGCATTTTTAAGCATTTTAGATCGTTGAAATCGTTCAAATAGAAGCAATATTAATAAAAACGGGAAAAAAAAATTTTGTCTTTTAAAGCGTTTTCCCCGTTAAAACCCCAGATTAAAGCTCAAAACGTGTGGTTTTTTTCTTTTTAAGCATTTTCAGAAGCATTTTTTTGATCGTTGAAATCGTTAAATAGAAGCAATATTAATAAAAACGAATAATAAAAAAATTTTTTTGTTTTTATGCTGTTTTTCGCGTTAAAACGCAATTAAAAATCAAAACGTGCTGTTTTTTTTCTTTTTAAAAAAGCATTTTCAAGCAATTTTTGATCGTTGAAATCGTTTCCCAAAAAGACGCAATAAAAATAAAAACGAATAATAAAAAATTTTCGTCGTTTTTTTGCTGTTTTTCGCGTTAAAACGCAGAATAAAACTCAAAACGTGCTGTTTTGCTAAAATAGGCATTTTCAAGCATTTTAGATTGTTGAAATCGTTCAAATATACGCAATATTAATAAAAAACGAATAATAAAAATTCGTCGTTTTTCTGCTGTTTTACGTTAAAACGCAGATTAAAAGCTCAAAAACGTGCTGTTTTGCTAAAATAAGCATTTTCAAGCTTTTAGATCGTTGAAATGTTCAATTAGAAGCAAATTAATAAAAACGAATATAAATTTCGTCGTTTTAAAGCTGTTTTAGCTTAAAACGCAGATTAAAGCTCAAAACGTGCTGTTTTGCTAAAATAAGCATTTTCAAGCTATTTTAGATCGTTGAAATCGTTCAAATAGACGCAATATTAAAAACGAATAATAAAAATTTCGTCGTTTTAATAGCTGTTTTACGCGTTAAAACGCAGAATAAAAAGCTCTAAACGGCTGTTTTCCTAAAATAAGCATTTTCAAGCATTAGATCGTTGAAATCGTTCAAATAGAAGCATATTAATAAAAACGAATAATAAAAATTTCGTTTTATGCTGTTTAGCGTTAAAATGCAGATTAAATAAACGTGCTGTTTTGCTAGAATAAGCATTTCAAGCATTTAGATCGTTGAAATACGTTCAAAATCGCAATATTAATAAAACGCATTAAAACAATTGTCGTTTTTATGCTGTTTTACGCGTTAAAACGAGCATTAAAGCTGAAAACGTGCGTTTTGCAAAAATAGCATTTTCAAGCATTTTAGATCGTTAGAAATCGTCAAATAGAAGCAATATTAATAAAAACGAATAAAAAAATTCGTCGTTTTTATGTGTTTTACGCGTTAAAACGCAGATTAAAGCTCAAAACGTGCTGTTTTGCTAAAATAAGCATTTTCAAGCATTTTAGATCGTTGAAATCGTTCAAATAGAAGCAATATTAATAAAAAACGAATAATAAAAATTCGTCGTTTTATGCTGTTTTACGCGTTAAAACGCAGATTAAAGCTCAAAACGTGCTGTTTTGCTAAAATAAGCATTTTCAAGCATTTTAGATCGTTGAAATCGTTTAATAAACGCATATAATAAAAGCGATAATAAAATTTCGTCGTTTTATGCTGTTTAGCGTTAAAACGCAGATTAAAGCTCAAAAAGCTGTTTTGCTAAAATAAGCATTTTCAAGCATTTTAGATCGTTAAAATCGTTCAAATAGAAGCAATATTAATCAAAAACGAATAATAAAAATTCGTCAAGTTTATGTGCTGTTTTACGCGTTAAAACGCAGATTAAAAGCTAAAACGTGCTGTTTTGCATAAAATAACATTTTCAAGCATTTTAGATCGTTAAACGTTCAAATAGAAGCAATAATAATAAAAACGAATAATAAAAATTTCGATCATTTTATGCGTTTGACTGCGTTAAAAGCAAGATTAAAGCTCAAAACTGCATGTTTTGCTTTAAAATAAGCATTTTCAGCATTTTAGATCGTTGAAATCGTTCAAATAGAGCAATATTAATAAAACGAATAATAAAATTTTGTCTTTTTATAGTGATTTACGCGTTAAAAAGCAGATTAAAAGTCTCAACGTGCTGTTTTGCTAAATACGCATTTTCAAGCATTTTAGACGTTGAAATCGTTCAAATAGAAGCAATATTAATTAAAAACGAATATAAAATTTGTCCTGTTTATGTGTTTTAACGCGTAAAACGCAGATTAAAGCTCAAAACTGCTGTTTTGCGTAAAATAAGCATTTTCAAGCAATTAATCGTTGAAATCGTTCAAATAGACGCAATAAATAAAAACGAATAATAAAATTTCGTCGTTTTATAGCTGTTTTACGCGTTAAAACGCAAATTTTAGCTCAAAACGTGCTGTTTTGCTAAAATAAGCATTTTCAAGCATTTTAGATCGTTGAAATCGTTCAAATAGACGCAATATTAATAAAAACGAATAATAAAAAATTCGTCGTTTTATGCTGTTTTTACGCGTTAAAACGCAGATTAATCTCAAAACGTGCTGTTTTGCTAAAAAGCATTTTCAAGCATTTTAGACTTAAATCGTTAAATAACGCAAATTCAAAAAACGAATAAAAAAATTTCGTCGTTTTTGCTGTTTTACGCGTTAAACGCGATTAAAGCTCAAAACGTGCTGTTTTGCTAAAATAGGCATTTTCAAGCATTTTAGATTGTTGAAATCGTTCAAATATAGCAATATTAATAAAAACGAATAATAAAAATTCGTCGTTTTATGTTTTTACGCGTTAAAACGCAGATTAAAGCTCAAACGGCTGTTTTGCTAAAATAGCATTTTCAAGCATTTTGATCGTTGAAATCGTTCAAATAGAAGCAATATTAATAAAACGAATAATAAAATTTCGTCGTTTTATGCTGTTTTACGCGTTAAAACGCAGATTAAAGCTCAAAACGTGCTGTTTTATAGAATAAGCATTTTCAAGCATTTTAGATTGTTGAAATCGTTCAAAATATACGCAATATTAATAAAACGAATAATAAAAAATTCGTCAGTTTTTCTGCTGTTTTACGCGTTAAAACGCAGATTAAAGCTCAAAACGTGCTGTTTTGCTAAAATAAGCATTTTCAAGCATTTTAGATCGTTGAAATCGTTCAAATAGAAGCAATATTAATAAAAAAACGAATACCAAAAATTTCGTCGTTTTTATGCTGTTTTACGCGTTAAAACGCAGATTAAAAGCTCAAAACGTGCGCTGTTTTGCTAAAATAAGCATTTTCAAGCATTTTAGATCGTTGAAATCGTTCAAATAGACGCAATATTAATAAAAACGACAATAAAAATTCTGTCGTTTTATGTTGTTTTACGCGTTAAACGCAGAATAAAGCTCAAACGTGCTGTTTCCTAAAAATAAGCATTTTCTGCCATTTTAGATCGTTGAAATCGTTCTAAATAGAAGTAATATTAATAAAACGAATAATGCGCACCGTCGTTTTATGCTGTTTTACGTTAAAATGCAGATTAAAAGCTCAAAACGTGCTGTTTTGCTGTGAATAAGCATTTTCAAGCATTTAGATCGTTGAAATCGTTCAAATAGACGCAATATTAATAAAAAAACGAATACAAAAAAATTCGTCATTTTTATGCTGTTTTACGCGTTAAAACGCAGATTAAAGCTGAAACGTGCTGTTTTGCTGCTAAAATAAGCATTTTCAAGCATTTCAGGGGATCGTTGAAATCGTTCAAATAGAAGCAATATTAATAAAATTAACAATAAAAATTCGTCATGTTTTTATGTTGTTTTACGCGTTAAAACGCAGATTAAAGCTCAAAACGTGCTGTTTTGCTAAAATGTTACTTCAAGCATTTTAGATCGTTGAAATCGTTCAAATAGAAGCATTATTAATAAAAACGAATAATAAAAATTCGTCGTTTTATGCTGTTTTACGCGTTAAAACGGCAGGATTAAAGCTCAAAACGTGCTGTTTTAAGCAAAAATAAGCATTTTCAAGCATTTTAGATCGTTGAAATCGTTCAACAGACGCAATATTAATAAAAACGAATAATAAAAATTTCGTCGTTTTTATGCTGTTTTACGCGTTAAAACGCAGATTAAAAGCCTTCAAAACGTGCTGTTTTGGTTTCGCAACAAGCATTTTCAAGCATTTTAGATCGTTGCAACCGTTCCGCCAAATAGAAGCAATATTAATCAAAAACGAATAATAAAAAATTCGTCGTTTTTATGCTGTTTTTTACGCGTTAAACGCAGATTAAAGCTCAAACGTGCTGTTTTGCTAAAATAAGCATTTTCAAGCATTTTAACGTTGGAACCGTTCAAATAGAAGCAATATTAATAAAAACGAATAATAAAAATTTCGTCGTTTTATATGTTTTACGCGTTAAAACGCTGATTAAAGCTCAAACGTGCTGTTTTGCTAAAATAGGCATTTTCAAGCATTTTAGATTGTTGAAATCGTTCAAATATACGCAATATTAATAAAAAACGAATAATAAAAAATTCGTCGTTTTATGCTGTTTTACGCGTTAAACGCAGATTAAAGCTCAAAACGTGCTGTTTTGCTAAAATAAGCATTTTCAAGCATTTTAGATCGTTGAAAATCGTTCAAATAGAAGCACATTAATAAAAAACGAATAATAAAATTTCGTCAAGCCTTTTTATGCTGTTTTACGCGTTAAAACGCAGATTAAAGCTCAAAACGTGCTGTTTTGCTAAAATAAGCATTTTCAAGCATTTTAGATCGTTGAAATCGTTCAAATAGACGCAATATTAATAAAACGAATAATAAAATTTCGTCGTTTTATGTTGTTTTACGCGTTAAAACGCAGAATAAAAGCTCAAAACGTGCTGTTTTCCTAAAATAAGCATTTTCAAGCATTTTAGATCGTTGAACGTTCAAATAGAAGCTAATATTAATAAAAAACGAATAATAAAAAAATTCGTCGTTTTTATGTTGTTTTACGCGTTAAAATGTAGATTAAAGCTCACAAACGTGCTGTTTTGCTAGAATAAGCATTTTCAAGCATTTTAGATCGTTGAAATCGTTCAAATAGACGTGCACATTAATAATAAAAACGAATAATAAAAAATTCGTCGATTTTTATGTTGTTTTACGCGTTAAAACGCAGATTAAAGCTCAAAACGTTGTTTTGCTAAAATACATTTTCAAGCATTTTAGATCGTTGAACTGTTCAAATAGAAGCAATATTAATAAAACGAATAATAAAAAATTCGTCGTTTTCATGTTGTTTACGCGTTAAAACGGCAGATTAAAGCTCAAAACGTGCTGTTTTGCTAAAATAAGATTTCAAGCATTTTAGATCGTTGAACTGTTCAAATAGAAGCAATATTAATAAAAAACGAATAATAAAATTCTTGTCGTTTTATGTTGTTTACGC
The DNA here is from genome assembly GCF_025399875.1 of Dalotia coriaria. Taxonomy (NCBI): domain Eukaryota; kingdom Metazoa; phylum Arthropoda; class Insecta; order Coleoptera; family Staphylinidae; genus Dalotia; species Dalotia coriaria. Next base: position 9,773 of record NW_027047313.1, read on the forward strand.
GTTAAAACGCAGATTAAAGCTCAAACGTGCTGTTTTGCTAAATAAGCATTTTCAAGCATTTTAGATCGCTGAAATCGTTCAACAGAGGCAATATTAATAAAACGAATAATAAAAATTTCTGTCAGTGCCTTTTTATGTTGTTTTACGCGTTAAAACGCAGATTAAGCTCCTCAAACGTTGTTTTCCTAAAAATAAGCATTTCAAGATTTTAGATCGTTGAAATCGTTCAAATAGAAGAATATTAATAAAAACGAATAATAAAAATTCGTCGTTTTTATGCTGTTTTACGCGTTAAAACGCAGATAAAAGCTTCAAACGTGCTGTTTTACAAAATAAGCATTTTCAAGCATTTTAGATCGCTGAAATCGTTCAAATAGAGCTTTTCATTATTACCAAAAACGAATAATAAAAATTCGTCGTTTTTATGCTGTTTTACGCGTTAAAAACGCAGATTAAAGCTCAAAACGTGCTGTTTTGCTAAAATAAGACAAGCATTTTAGATCGTTGAAATCGTTCAAATAGAAGCATTATTAATAAAAAAACGAATAATAAAAATTTCGTCGTTTTTATGCTGTTTTACGCGTTAAAACGCAGATTAAAGCTCAAAACGTGCTGTTTTGCTAAAATAAGCATTTTCAAGCATTTTAGATCGCTGAAATCGTTCAAATAGACGCAATATTAATAAAAAAAACGAATAATAAAATTTCGTCGTTTTATGTTGTTTACGCGTTAAAACGCAGAATAAAAGTCAAAACGTGCGGTTTTCCTAAAAATAAGCATTTTCAAGCATTTTAGATCGTTGAAATCGTTCAAATAGAAGCAATATTAATAAAAACGAATAATAAAAAATTCGTCGTTTTTATGCTGTTTTACGCGTTAAAATGCAGATTAAAGCTCAAAACGTGCTGTTTTGCTAGAATAAGCATTTTCTCAAGCATTTTAGATCGCTGGAAATCGTTCAAATAGACGCAATATTAATAAAAACGAATAATAAAAAATTCGTCGTTTTATGCTGTTTTACGCGTTAAACGCAGATTAAAAGCTGAAAACGTGCTGTTTGCCAAAATAAGTATTTTCAAGCATTTTAGATCGTTGAATCGTTCAAATAGAAGCACATAATAAAAGACGAATAATAAAAAAATTCGTCGTTTTGCTGTTTTACGCGTTAAAACGCAGATTAAAGCTCAAACGTGCTGTTTTGCTAAAATAAGCATTTTCAGCACGATCGTTGAAATCGTTCAAATAGAAGCACATAATAAAAACGAATAATAAAATTCGTCGTTTTATGCTGTTTTACGCGTTAAACGCAGATTAAAGCTCAAAATGCGCTGTTTTGCTAAAATAAGCATTTTCAAGCATTTTAGATCGTTGAAATCGTTCAAATAGACGCAATATTAATAAAAAACGAATAATAAAAAATTTCTGTCATGTTTTATGCTGTTTTACGCGTTAAAACGCAGATTAAAAGCCTCAAAACGTGCTGTTTTGCTAAAATAAGCATTTTCAAGCATTTTAGATCGTTAAAATCGTTCAAATAGAAGTAATATTAATCAAAAACGACAATAAAAATTCGTCGTTTTTATGTTGTTTACGCGTTAAACGCAGATTAAAAGCTCAAAACGTGCTGTTTTGCTAAAATAAGCATTTTCAAGCATTTTAGATCGTTGAAATCCGTTCAAATAGAAGCAATATTAATAATAAAAAACGAATAATGTACTTCGTCGTTTTATGCTGTTTTACGTTAAAAACGCTGATTAAAGCTCAAACGTGCTGTTTTGCTAAAATAGGCATTTTCAAGCATTTTAGATTGCTGAAATCGTTCAAATATACGCACATTTAAAAAAAACGGTAATAAAAATTTGTCGATTTTTTGTTGTTTTTCGCGTTTAAAAAGCAGATTAAAACCCAAAACGGCTGTTTTGCTAAAAAAGCACGCATTTTAGATCGTTGAAATCGTTCAAAAGGCAATATTTAAAAAAAAACGAATAAAAAAATTGTCGTTTTTTTGCTGTTTTCGCGTTAAACGCAGATTTAAAACTAAAACGGGTGTTTTGCTAAAATGCATTTTTAAGCATTTTGATCGTTGAAATCGTTCAAATAGAAGTATTAAATAAAAAAAAGAATAATAAAAATTTCGTCGTTTTATGTGTTTACGCGTAAAACGCAGATTAAAGCTCAAAAAGTGCTGTTTTTCAAAAAAAGCATTTTCAAGCATTTTAGATCGTTGAAAGTTCAAATAGACGAATATTAAAAAAACGAATAATAAAAAATTTTTGTGTTTTTTTGCGTTTTCGCGTTAAAACGAATTAAAGCCAAAAAGTGCTGTTTTTTAAAAAACATTTTTTGCTTTTAGATCGTTAAATCGTTCAAATAGAAGCAATATTAATAAAAAAAGAATAATAAAAATTCGTGTTTTTACTGTTTTACGCGTTAAAACGCAGATTGCCAAAAAGTGCTGTTTTCAAAATAAAAACATTTTTAAGCATTTTAGATCGGAAATCGTTCTGAACAATATTTAAAAAAAAGAATAAAAAAAATTCGTCGTTTTTATGCTGTTTTTCGCGTTAAAACGCAGGATTAAAAGCTCAAACGTGCGCTGTTTTGCTAAAAATAAGCATTTTCAAGCATTTTAGATCGTTGAAATCGTTCAAATAGAAGCACATTAATATAAACAATAAAAATCTGTCGTTTTGCGGCGTTGTTTTGATGCGTTAAAACGCAGATTAAAGCTCAAAACGTGCTGTTTTGCTAAAATAAGCATTTTCAAGCATTTTAGATCGTTACCGTTCAAATAGACGCAATAAAAATAAAAAACGAATAATGGTAAATCTCTGTTGTTTTATGTTGTTTTACGCGTTAAACGCAGAATAAAGCTCAAACGCGTTGTTTTACATAGGGACAAGCATTTTCAAGCATTTTAGATCGTTGAACCGTTCAAATAGAAGCACATTAATAAAGTTCAGTCACGTAAATTGTCGTTTTATAAGCTGTTTTACGCGTTAAAACGCAGATTGTGCTCCTCAAAACGTGCTGTTTTGCTAAAATAAGCATTTTCAAGCATTTTAGTTCGTTGAACTGTTCAAATAGGGCAATATTAATAAAAACTAATAATAAAAAAATTTCCTGTCATGTTTTTATGCTGTTTTACGCGTTAAAATGCAGATTAAAGCTCAAACGTGCTGTTTTGCTAGAATACATTTTCACATTTTAGATCGATGTGAAATCGTTCAAATAGACGCAATATTAATAAAAAAAAACGAATAATAAAAATAAAAATAATAAAATAATGTAATTCGTCGTTTTAAAGTTGTTTACGCGTTAAAATGCAGATTAAAAGCTCAAACGTGCTGTTTTGCTAGAATAAGTATTTCGCTACGTTAGATCGCTGAAATGTTCAACGCGAATATTAAATAAAAACGAATAATAAAAAAAAAAAATCGTCGTTTTATGCTGCCTTTTACGCGTTAAAACGCAGATTAAAGCTCAAACGTGCTGTTTTGCTAAAAATAAGCATTTTCAAGCATTTTGTGATCGCTGGAAATCGTTCAAATAGAAGCAATATTAATAAAAACGAATAATAAAAATTTCCGTCGTTTTATGCTGTTTTACGCGTTAAAACGCAGATTAAAGCTCAAAACGTGCTGTTCTTTTGCTAAAATAAGCATTTTCAAGCATTTTAGATCGTTGAAATCGTTCAAATAGAAGCAATATTAATAAAAAACGAATAATAAAAATTGTCGTTTTATGCTGTTTTACGCGTTAAAACGCAGATTAAAGCTCAAAAACGTGCTGTTTTGCTGCTAAAATAAGCATTTCAAGCATTTTAGATCGCTGAAATCGTTCAAATAGACGCAATACTAATAAAACGAATAATAAAATTTCGTCGTTTTATGCTGTTTTTACGCGTAAAAACGCAGATTAAAGCTCAAAACGTGCTGTTTTGCTAAAATAAGATTTTTGGGGGTTTTTGATCGTTTAAATCCCTTCAAAAAGACGCAATAAAAAAAAAACGAATAATAAAAAATTCCCCGTTTTTTATGTTTTTTACCCTTAAAACGCAGAATAAAAACTCAAAACGTGCTGTTTTCAGAATAAGCATTTTCAAGCATTTTAGATCGTTGAAACCCTTCAAATAGAAGAATATTAATAAAAAAAGAATAATAAAAATTCGTCGTTTTTTTGCTTTTTTTACGCGTTAAACGCAGAAAGGGCCCCAAAAGGGTGTTTTGCTAAAATAAGCATTTTTTAAGCATTTTTGATCGTTGAAATTGTTCCAAATAGAAGCAATATTAATATAAAAAAGAATAATAAAAAAATTTGTCGTTTTTATGTTTTTTTACGCGTTAAAACGGGAGATTAAAGCTCAAAAAGGGTTTTTTAAAATAAGCATTTTCAAGCATTTTAGATCGTTGAAATCGTTCAAAAGACGCAATAAAAAAAAAAAACGAATAAAAAAATTCTGCTTTTTTTTATGCTGTTTTTCGCGTTAAAACGCAGAATAAAGCTCCAAAAAGTTGGGTTTTTCTAGAATAAGCATTTTCAAGCATTTTTTGATCGTTGAAACCCTTCAAATAGAAGAATATTAATAAAAACGAATAATAAAAAAATTTGTCGTTTTATGTTTTTTTACGCGTTAAAACGCAGATTAAAAACTCAAAAAAGTGCTGTTTTCTAAAATAAGCATTTTCAAGCATTTTTTGTTCCGTTAAACGTTCAAATAGAAGCCCTTAAAAAAAACTAAAATTCGTCGTTTTATGGTTTTTTTACCCTTAAAACGCAGAATAAAAACTCAAAACGGGTGTTTTTCTAAAATAAGCATTTTCAAGCATTTTATATCGCTGGGAAAACGTTCAAATAGAAGCAATACTAATAAAAAAAGAAAATAAAAATTCGTCGTTTTTGGGGTGTTTTACGCGTTAAAAAACCCCGGGTTAAAAGGGTCAAAAAAAGTGCTGTTTTGCTAAAATAAGCATTTTCAAGAAGATCGTTAAACGTTCAAAAGACGCAATATTAATAAAAAAGAATAATAAAAAATTTTGTCGTTTTATGCTGTTTTTCGCGTTAAAACGCAGATTAAAAACTCAAAAAGGGTGTTTTGCTAAAATAAGCATTTTTAAGCATTTTAAAAATCGTTGAAATGTTCAAATAGGGAAACAATATTAATAAAAACGAATAATAAAAATTCGTCGTTTTTTTGCCGTTTTATGCGTTAAAAAGCAGATTAAAACTCAAAATGCCGTTTTGCTAAAATAAGCATTTTTGCCCTTTTAGATCGTTGAAATCGTTCAAATAGACGCAAAAAAAAATAAAAAAGAATAATTTTCCCCTTTTTTTATGTTGTTTTACCCCGTTTAAAAAGCAGAATAAAAACTCAAAAAGTGCTGTTTTGCTAAAAAAAAGCATTTCCAAGCATTTTAGATCGTTGAAACCCTTCAAATAGACGCAATTTTTAATAAAAAAAGAATAATAAAAAATTTCGTCGTTTTTGGTTTTTTTACGCGTTAAAAGAGATTAAAAGCTCAAAAAGTGCTGTTTTGGGTAAAATAAGCATTTTCGCTTTTTGATCGTTGAAATCGTTCAAATAGAAGCAATATTAATAAAAAAGAATAATAAAAAAATTTGTCGTTTTTTTGCTGTTTTACGCGTTAAAAAAGCAGATTAAAAGCTCAAAACGTGCTGTTTTGCTAAAATAAGCATTTTCAAGCATTTTTTGATCGTTTAAATGTTTTAAATAGAAGAATATTAAAAAAAACGAATAATAAAAATTGTCGTTTTTATGTGTTTTACGCGTTAAAAGAGATTAAACTCAAAACTGTGTTTTGCTAAAATAACATTTTCAAGCATTTTAGATCGTTGAAATCGTTTCAAAAATAAAAAAAAAAAGGCGCAATTAAAAATTTTTTAAAAGCTCCCAAAAAAACGTTTTTTACTGTTTTGCCTTTTTTAAAAAAATTAAATTTTTAAAAAAGACTTGTTTTGGGAAAAAAAAACAAAAATTTTTC
>NW_027047314.1:0-15772 GCF_025399875.1 Dalotia coriaria
CGTTTTGCCCAAAATAAAGCATTTTCGGGGTTTTTTGATCGTTGAAATCGTTCAAATAGAAACAATATTAATAAAAAAAGAATAATAAAAAAATTTGTTGTTTTTTTGCTGTTTTTCCCTTAAAACGCAGATTAAACCTCCGGCTGGTTTGCCTTTTAAAAAAAGCATTTTCAACATTTTTGATCGTTGAAATCGTTCGAATAGAAACAATATTAATAAAAAACGAATAATAAAAAAATTTGTCGTTTTTTTTGCTGTTTTACGCGTTAAAACGCAGATTAAAACTCAAAAAGTGCTGTTTTGCTAAAAAAAGCATTTTTAAGCATTTTAGATCGTTGAAATCGTTAAAATAGACGCAATAAAATAAAAACGAATAATAAAAATTTCGTCGTTTTTTTGCTTTTTTTACGCGTTAAAACGCAGAATAAAGCTCAAAACTTCTGTTTTGCTTTTAAAAAAAGCATTTTCAAACATTTTTGGGTCGTTGAAATCGTTCAAATAGAAGCAATATTAATAAAAAAAGAATAATAAAAAAATTTGCCGTTTTATGCTGTTTTTTTGGGGTTAAAAAGCAGATTCTCAAAACGTGCTGTTTTCAAAAAATAAACATTTTCAAGCATTTTAGATCGTTGAAAAACTTTTAAATAGGCCCAAAATTAATAAAAACGAATAATAAAAATTTGCTTTTTATGCTGTTTTACCCTTAAAACGCGTTAAGCCCAAAAAGTGCTGTTTTGCTAAAAAAAGCATTTTCAAGCTTTTGGGGTCGTTGAAAACGTTCGAATAGAAGCAATATTAATAAAACGAATAATAAAAAATTCGTCGTTTTTTTTGCTGTTTTACGTGTTAAAACGCAGATTAAAGCTCAAAACGTGCTGTTTTGCCAAAATAAAACATTTTCAAGCATTTTGTCGTTGAAATCGTTCAAATAGACGCAATATTAAAAAAAACGAATAATACAAAAATTTTTCGTTTTATGCTGTTTTCGCGTTAAAACGCGGGTTTAAAAAACAAAACTTTCTGTTTTTTCAAAATAAAACATTTTCGGGATTTTTTGATCGTTGAAATCGTTTTAAATAGACGCAATAAAAAAAAAAAGAATAATAAAAAAATTTTGTCGTTTTATGCTGTTTTACGCGTTAAAAAGCAGAATAAACTCAAAAAGTGCTGTTTTGCTTAAAAAAAAGCATTTTTTAAGCATTTTAGATCGTTGAAATCGTTTTAAATAGACGCAATAAAAAAAAAACGAAATAATAAAAATTTTGTGGTTTTTTTGCTGTTTTACGCGTTAAAACGCAGATTAAAACTCAAATCGTGCTTTTTTCTAAAATAAGCTTTTCAAACATTTTAAATCGTTGAAATCGTTCAAATAGAAGCAATATTAATAAAAACGAATAATAAAAAAATTTGTCGGTTTTTTTGCTTTTTTCGCGTTAAAACGCAGATTAAAACTCAAAACGTGCTGTTTTGCTTTTAAAAAAAGCATTTTCAAGCTTTTTAAAATCGTTGGGTTTGTTCAAAAAAGACGCAATAAAATAAAAACGAATAATAAAAATTTCGTCGTTTTTAGCCGTTTTCCGTTAAAACGCAGAATAAAGCTCAAAACGTGCTGTTTTTGCTAAAAAAGGGATTTTTAAACATTTTTTGATCGTTGGGAAAACGTTTTTAAAAAGAAGCAATAATTTAAAAAAAGCGAATAATAAAAAATTCGTCATTTTTATGCTCTTTTTGGGGTTAAAACGCAGATTAAAGCTCAAAACGTGCTGTTTTTCTAAAATTACTTTTTAAGCATTTTTGATCGTTGAAATCGTTTTAAATAGAAGCAATATTAATAAAAACGAATAATAAAAAAATTTGTCGTTTTTTTCTGTTTTACGCGTTAAAAAGCCCGATTAAAACTCAAAACGTCTGTTTTTTCTAAAATAAGCATTTTCAAGCATTTTAGTCGTTGGGAAAACCCTTCAAATAGACGCAATATTAATAAAAAACAAATAATAAAAATTTCGTCGTTTTTTTGCTGTTTTGCGTTAAAACGCGAAATTTAAAAAACAAAACGTGCTGTTTTTTCTAAAATAAGCATTTTCAAAACATTTTAGATCGTTGAAATCTTCAAATAGAAGCAATATTAATAAAAACGAAAAAAAAAAAATTTGTCGTTTTTATGCTGTTTTTCGCGTTAAAACGCAGATTAAAGCTTTTAAAACTTTCTGTTTTTTATAAAATAAGCATTTTCAAGCATTTTTTGATCGTTGAAATCGTTCAAATAGACGCAATAAAAATAAAAAAAGAATAATAAAAATTTCGTCGTTTTTTTTGCTGTTTTACCCCGTTAAAACGCAGATTAAAACTCAAAACTTTCTGTTTTCAAAATAAGCATTTTCAAGCTTTTTAGATCGTTGAAATCGTTCAAATAGACGCAAAAAAAATAAAAACGAATAATAAAAAAATTTCCCTCGTTTTTTTGCTGTTTTTCGCGTTAAAACGCAGAATAAAACTCAAACGTGCTGTTTTTTCTTAAAACATTTTCAAGCATTTTTTGATCCCTTGAAATCGTTCAAATAGACGCAATATTTAAAAAAAACGAAAAATAAAAAAATTTGTCCCTTTTTTTTGCTGTTTTACGCGTTAAAACGCAGATTAAACTCAAAACGGGGCTGTTTGCTTTTTAAAAAAGCATTTTCAAGCATTTTAGATCCCTTTGGAATCCCCTTCCAAAAAAAACCCCAAAATTAAAAAAAGAATAATAAAAAATTTTGTCGTTTTTATGCTGTTTTACGCGTTAAAACGCAGATTAAAGCTCAAAACTTTTCGGCAAAAAATAAGCATTTTTTAAGCATTTTAGATCGTTGAAATCGTTTTAAAAAAACAATATTAATAAAAAAGAATAATAAAAATTCGTCTTTTTATGCTGTTTTACGCGTTAAAATGCAGATTAAAGCTCCCAAAAAGTGCTGTTTTTCTAAAATTAGCATTTTCCAAACATTTTTTGATCGTTGAAATCGTTCAAAAAAGACGCAATATTTAAAAAAAAGAATAATAAAAATTCTCGGTTTTTTGCTTTTCGCGTTAAAACGCGGGTTAAAAACTCAAAACGTGCTGTTTTTTAAAAAAAAAGCATTTTTAAGCATTTTAGATCGTTGAAATCGTTCAAATAGAAGCAATATTAATAAAAAACGAATAATAAAAAATTTTGTCGTTTTATGATGTTTTACGCGTTAAACGCAGTTCCCAAAAAGTGCTGTTTTTTCTAAAATAAGCATTTTCAAGCATTTTAGATCTTGAAATCGTTCAAATAGAAACAATATTAATAAAAACGAATAATAAAAAAATTTGTCCCTTTTTATGCTGTTTTTCGCGTTAAAACGCAGTTAAAACTCAAAAACGTGCTGTTTTGCTAAAATAAGCATTTTTAAGCATTTTTTTGATCTTGGTCGTTCAAAAAGACGCAATATTAATAAAAAAAAATAATAAAAAATTTTGTCGTTTTATGCTGTTTTCGCGTTAAAACGCTGATTAAAACTCAAAACGTGCTGTTTTGCCAAAAAAAAGCATTTTCAAGTTTTTTTTAGATCGTTGAAAACTTCAAATAGACGCAATTTAATAAAAACGAAAAAAAAAAATTCGTCGTTTTTTTGCTGTTTACGCGTTAAAACGCAGATTTAAAACGTGCTGTTTTTTCTAAAATAAGCATTTTCAAGCATTTTGATCGTTGAAATCGTTCAAATAGAAGCAATATTAATAAAACGAATAATAAAAATTCATCGTTTTATATGTTTTACGCGTTAAACGCAGATTAAAGCTCAAACGTGCTGTTTTTGCTAAAATAAACATTTTCAAGCATTTTAGATCGTTGAAATCGTTCAAGTAAACAATATTAATAAAAAACGAATAATAAAAATTCGTCGTTTTATGCTGTTTTACGCGTTAAAACTCAGATTAAAGCTCAAAACGTGCTGTTTGCTAAAATAAGCATTTTCAAGCATTTTAGATCGTTGAAATCGTTCAAATAGAAGCAATATTAATAAAAAACGAAGATAATAAAAAATTCGTCGTTTTTATGCTGTTTTACGCGTTAAAACGCAGATTAAAGCTCAAAACGATGCTGTTTGCTTCAAAATAAAGCGGTACTTTCAAAGCATTTTAGATCGATTTGAAATGGTTCCAAAATGGAGCCGCAATATTAGTAAAACGAATAATAAATTTTCGTCGTTTTTAAAAATGCCGGTTTTACGCGTTAAAGAAACGCAGATTAAAAGCTCAAGAAACGTGCTGTTTTGCTTTAAAATAAGCATTTTCAAGCATTTTAGATCGTTGAAATCGTTCAAATAGAAGCAATATTAATAAAACAGATAATAAAAAATTGGATCGTTTATGCTGTATTACGCGTTAAACGCAGATTAAAGCTCAAAACGTGCTGTTTTGCTAAAATAAGCATTTTCAAGCATTTTAGATCGTTGAAATCGTTCAAATAGACGCAATAAAAATAAAAAACGAATAATAAAAATTTCGTCGTTTTTATGCTGTTTTACGCGTTAAACGCAGAATAAAGCTCAAAACGTGCTGTTTTGCTTTAAAATAAGCATTTTCAAGCATTTTAGATCGTTGAAATCGTTCAAATAGACGCAATATTAATAAAAAACGAATAATAAAAATTTCGTGGACATGCTGTTTTACGCGTTAAAACGCAGATTAAAGCTCAAAACGATGCTGTTTTGCTAAAATAAAACATTTTCAGCATTTTTAGATCGTTGAAATCGTTCAAATAGAAGCAATATTAATAAAAACGAATAATAAAAATTCGTCGTTTTATGCTGTTTACGCGTTAAAACGCATATTAAAACTCAAAACGTGCTGTTTGCTAAAATAAGCATTTTCAAGCATTTTTAGATCGTTGAATCGTTCAAATAGAAGCAATATTAATAAGGACTGAATAGCGGAAAAATTCGTCGTTTTATGCTGTTTTACGCTTGCGGTGCAAAACGCAGATTAAAGCTCAAAACGGACGCTGTTTGCTAAAATAGAACATTTTCAAGCATTTTACGTCGTTGAAATCGTTAAATAGAAACAGCGTAATAAAAAACAGATAATAAAAAATTCATCGTTTTTTATGCTGTTTTACGGGATTAAAACGCGGGTAAAGCTCAAAAACGTGCTGTTTTGCTAAAATAAGCATTTTCAAGCATTTTAGATCGTTGAAATCGATCAAATAAAACGGCTATTAATAAAAACGAATAATAAAAATTCGTCGTTTTATGCTTTTGTTTTGCGCGTTAAAACGCAGATTAAACTCAAAACGTGCTGTTTTGCTAAAATAAGCATTTTCAACATTTTAGATCGTTGAAATCGTTAAAATAGAAGCAATATTAATAAAAACGAATAATAAAATTCGTCGTTTTTATGCTTTTGTTTTACGCGTTAAAACGCAGAATAAAGCTCAAAACGTGCTGTTTTTCAAAATAAGCATTTTCAAGCATTTTAGATCGTTGAGGCGTTCAAATAGAAGCAATATTAATAAAAAACGAATAATAAAAATTCGTCGTTTTTATGCTGTTTTTGCGTTAAAACGCAGATTAAAACTCAAAACGTGCTGTTTTTGCTAAAAATAAAACATTTTTCAGCATTTTAGATCGTTGAAATCGTTCAAATAGACGCAATGGCAAAACGAATAATAAAAATTTCGTCGTTTTATGCTGTTTTACGCGTTAAAACGCAGATTAAAACTCAAAACGTGCTGTTTTGCTAAAATAAGCATTTTCAAGCTTTTAGATCGTTGAAATCGTTCAAATAGACGCAATAAAAATAAAACGAATAATAAAAATTTCGTCGTTTTATGCTGTTTTACGCGTTAAAACGCGAATAAAGCTCAAAACTTAAAATTACCATTTTTACTTTCAAAATAAAGCATTTTCAAAGCGGTTTTAAGATCGATTTGAAATCCCGTTCCAGAATGAGCCTGCCAATATTAATAAAGATAGTGAAACTCGTCGTTTTATGCTGTTTACGCGTTAAAACGCAGATTAAAGCTCAAGTCATTGCTGTTTGCTAAAATAAGCATTTTCAAGCATTTTAGATCGTTGAAATCGTTTAAATAGAAGCAATATTAATAAAAAGCGAATAATAAAATTCGTCATTTTTATGCTCTTTTACGCGTTAAAAGCAGATTAAAGCTCAAAACATTAACTGTTTTGCTAAAATTAACATTTTCAAGCATTTTAGATCGTTGAAATCGTTCAAATAGAAGCAATAGTAATAAAAACGAATAATAGTTCGTCGTTTTTATGCTGTTTTGCGTTAAAACGCAGATTAAAACTCAAAACGTGCTGTTTTGCAGCAAATAAGCATTTTCAGCATTTTAGATCGTTGAAATCGTTCAAATAGACGCAATATTAATAAAAACAAATAATAAAATTTCGTCGTTTTTATGCTGTTGTTTTACGCGTTAAAACGCAGATTAAAGCTCAAAACGTGCCCATTTTTGCTAAAATAAGCATTTTCAAGCATTTTAGATCGTTGAAATCGTTCCGTAAAACAATATTAATAAAAAACGAATAATAAAGATTTGTCGTTTTTTACTGCTGTTTTTAACGTTAAAACGCAGATTAAAGCTCAAACGTGCTGTTTTGATAAAATAAGCATTTTCAAGCATTTTAGATCGTTGAAATCGTTCAAATAGACACGGCAAAATAAAAAGCGAATAATAAAAATTTCCCCCCGTTTTTGCTGTTTTACGCGTTAAAACCCGATTAAACTCAAACGTGCTGTTTTGCTAAAATAAGCATTTTTAAATTTTTTGGGTCGTTGAAATCGTTCAAATAGACGCAATAAAAATAAAAAAAAGTAAAAAAAATTTCGTCGTTTTTTTGCTGTTTTTCGCGTTAAAAAGCAGAATAAAGCTCAAAAAGTGCTGTTTTTGCAAAAAGATTTTTAAGCTTTAGACGTTAAATCGTTCAAAAGGGGGGGAATATTAATAAAAACGAATAATAAAAATTCGTCGTTTTTTGCTGTTTTACGCGTTAAAACGCGGGGGGAAACCAAAAGTGCTGTTTTGCTAAAAAAAGCATTTTCGCCCTTTTTGATCCCCTTGGGAACCCTTCAAATGAAACAATTTAAAAAAAAGAATAATTTTCCCTCGTTTTTTTGCTGTTTTTCGCGTTAAAACGCAGGGTTTAAAAAACAAAAAAAGGGTGTTTTTGCAAAAAAAGCATTTTCAAGCATTTTTTCCAAACGTTAAATCGTTTAAATGAAACAAATAATAAAAAAGAATAATTTTTAAAAAATTGTCGTTTTTATGCTGTTTTTCGCGTTAAAAAGGGATTAAAAACTCAAAAGGCTGTTTTGGGTAAAATTTTTGATTTTGGATTTTAGATGGTTTAAATCGTTCCCCAAAAGGGGGGGAATATTAATAAAAAAAGAAAAATAAAAACCCTCGATTTTATGCTTTTTTCGTTCGCAAAAAAACTCCGTTTTGCCAAAAAAAAAGCATTTTCAAGCATTTTTGGGTCGTTTAAAACGTTCAAATAGAAAAAAATTAATAAAAAATAAAAATTTGTCGTTTTTTTTGCTGTTTTGCGCGTTAAAAAGCAGATTCCCAAAAAGGCTGTTTTGATAAAATAAGCATTTTCAAGCATTTTAGATCGTTGAAATCCCTTCAAAAGACGCAATAAAATAAAAAACGAATAATAAAAAAATTTCCCCCCGTTTTTTTGCTGTTTTACGCGTTAAAACGCAGAAAAGCTCAAAAAGGGTGTTTTGCTAAAAAAAAACTTTTCGCTTTTAGATCCTTAAACCCCTTCAAATAGACGCAATAAAATAAAAAAAGAAAAAAAAAATTTCGTCGAAAGCTGTTTTACGCGTTTTTTAAAGAAAAAAGCTCAAAACGTGCTGTTTTTTCTAAAATAAGCATTTTCGCCCTTTTAGATCCCTTTAAACGTTCAAATGGGCAAAAATTTAAAAAAAACGAATAATAAAAAAATTTGTCGTTTTTATGCTGTTTTTCGCGTTAAAACGCAGATTAAAAACTCAAAAAGTGCTGTTTTTCTAAAATAAGCTTTTCAAGCATTTTTGATCGTTGGGAAACGTTCAAATAAACAATATTAAAAAAAAGAAAATAAAAATTTCGTCGTTTTTATGCCGTTTTTTCGCGTTAAAAAAGCAGAAAAACTCAAAAAGTGCTGTTTTTCCAAAATTTGGATTTTCAAGAAGATCGTTGAAACCCTTTAAATAGAAACAAAAATTAATAAAAAAAGAATAAAAAAATTCTCGTTTTTTTGCTGTTTTTTCGCGTTAAATGCAGATTTGGGCCCCAAAAAGTGCTGTTTTTCTAAAATTAGCATTTTTAAGCATTTTTTGATCGTTGGGAAACCCTTCAAATAAAGCAATAAATAAAACGAAAAAATAAAAAAAATTCCCGTTTTGAAGCGCCTTTTTTTCGCGTTAAAAAAGCAAAATTCCCCCAAAAAAATTCCTTTTTCTTAAAAAAAGCATTTTCCCATTTTAGATCGTTGAAATCTTCAAATAGAAGCAATAATTTAAAAAAAAGGAATAATAAAAAATTTTGTCGTTTTGGGTGTTTTTCGCGTTAAAACGCAGATTAAAGCTCAAAACGGCTGTTTTTCCAAAATAAACATTTTCAAGCAAAATCGTTGTAATCGTTCAAAAGAAGCAATATTAATAAAAAAGAATAATAAAAATTCGTCGTTTTTTTGCGACCCCTTTTAAAAAGCAGATTAAAGCTCAAAACGGGTGTTTTTTCTAAAATAAAAATTTTTTAAAGCATTTTAGATCCCTTGGGAAAACGTTCAAAAGACGCAATATTAATAAAAAAAAATAATAAAATTTCCCTCTTTTATGTTTTTTTACGGTTAAAAAAACTGATTAAAAACTCAAAACGTGCTGTTTTTGGGAAAAAAAAGATTTTTTGTATTTTAGATCGTTGAAATTGTTCAAATAGACGCAATATTAATAAAAAAAAGAATAATAAAAAATTTGTCGTTTTTTTGCTGTTTTTCGCGTTTAAAAAAGCAGATTAAAGCCCCAAAAAGTGCTGTTTTTCTTTAAAAAAAGCATTTTCAAAACATTTTAGATCGTTGAAATCGTTCAAATAGAAAATATTAATAAAAAAGAATAATAAAAATTTCCCTCGTTTTTTTGCCGTTTCCCCCGTTAAAAAGAGATTAAAGCTCAAAAAGTTGTTTTGCTAAAAAAAAGCATTTTCAAGCATTTTGAAACGTTGAAATCGTTCAAATAGACGGCCCTTTAAAAAAAAAACGAATAATAAAAAAAATTTCCCTCCCTTTTTTTTGGCCCCTTTTCGCGTTTTAAAAAGGGATTAAAGCTCAAAACGTGCTGTTTTGCCAAAATAAGCATTTTCCGGGGGTTTAAAATCGTTGAAATCGTTTTAAATAGGGAAACAATATTAAAAAAACGAATAATAAAAAATTTGTCGTTTTATGCTGTTTTTCCCTTAAAAAGGGTTGAAGCTCAAAACGTGCTGTTTTGATAAAAAAGATTTTCAAGCATTTTAGATCGTTGAAATGTTCAAATAGACGCAATAAAATAAAAAAAAGAATAAAAAAATTTCGTCGTTTTTTTGCTTTTTACGCGTTAAAAAGGATTAAAGAAAAACGTGTGTTTTGCAAAAAAATTTTCGCTTATTAGATCGTTGAAATCGTTCAAAAGACGCAAAAAATAAAAAAGAAAAAAAAATTTTTCGTTTTATGCTGTTTTCGCGTTAAAACGGAATAAACTCAAACGTGCTGTTTTGCTAAAATAAGATTTTCAAGCATTTTGATCGTTTAAATCGTTCAAAAACGGGAAATTTAAAAAAACGAATAAAAAAATTCGTCGTTTTTTTCTGTTTTACGCGTTAAAACGGGTTAAAAACTCAAAACCTGCTGTTTGCTAAAATAAGCATTTCAAGCATTTTAGATCGTTAATCGTTCAAATAGAAAAATATTAAAAAAAAGAATAATAAAAAAATTTTGTCGTTTTTTTATGCTTTTTACCGTTAAACGCAGATTAAAACTCAAAACGGTTTTTTGCTAAAAAAAGTTTTCGCATTTTAGATCGTTGAAATCGTTTAAATAGAAGCAATATTAATAAAAACGAATAATAAAAAAATTTGTCATTTTTATGCTGTTTTTCGCGTTAAAAAAGCAGATTAAAGCTCAAAACGCTGTTTGCTAAAATAAGCATTTTCGCATTTTGATCGTTGAAATCGTTCAAAAGACGCAAAATTAATAAAAACGAATAATAAAAAAAATTTGTCGTTTTATGCTGTTTTACCCTTAAACGCAGATTAAAAATCAAAAAGTGCTGTTTTTCTAAAATAAGCATTTTCAAGCATTTTAGATCGTTGATTGAAATCTTCAAATAGAAAACAATATTAATAAAAACGAATAAAAAATTCGTCGTTTTTATGCTGTATTACGCGTTAAACGCAGATTAAAACTCAAAACATGCTGTTTTGCTAAAATAAGCATTTTTTAAGCATTTTAGATCGTTGAAATCGTTCAAATAGACGCAATAAAAATAAAAACGAATAATAAAAATTTCGTCGTTTTTATGCTGTTTTACGCGTTAAAAAGCAGAAAAACCAAAAAGTGCTGTTTTTCTAAAATAAGCATTTTCAAGCATTTTTTGATCGTTGAAATCGTTCAAATAGACAATATTAATAAAAACGAATAATAAAAATTTCGTCGTTTTATGCTGTTTTACGCGTTAAAACGCAGATTAAAGCTCAAATCGTGCTGTTTTGCTAAAATAAGCATTTTCAAGCATTTTTTAAAACGTTGAAATCGTTCAAATAAACAATATTAATAAAAACGAATAATAAAAAAAAAATTCTGTTTTTAAAGCTGTTTCACGCGTTAAAACGCAGATTAAAGCTTTAAAACGTGCTGTTTTGCCAAAATAAACATTTTCAGCTTTAGATCGTTGAAATCGTTCAAATAGACGCAAAAAAATAAAAACGAATAATAAAAAATTTCGTCATTTTATGCTGTTTTTCGCGTTAAACCGAATGCTCAAAACGTGCTGTTTTGCTAAAAAAAGCATTTTCAAGCATTTTAGATCGTTGAAATCGTTCAAATAGACGCAATATTAATAAAAACAGATAATAAAAATTCGTCGTTTTTATGCTTTGTTTTACGCGCGTTAAAACGCAGATTAAAATCAAAACGTGCTGTTTTATAAAATAAGCATTTTTCAAGCATTTTGAATCGTTGAAATCCTTCAAATGAAGCAATATTAAAAACGAATAATAAAATTTCGTCGTTTTTTTATGCTGTTTTACGCGTTAAAACGCAGATTAATGTAAAACGTGCTGTTTTGCACAAAATAAGCATTTTCAAGCATTTTAGATCGTTGAAATCATTCAAATAGACGCAATATTAATAAAACGGGCCAATAAAAATTCGTCGTTTTTTATGCTGTTTTACGCGTTAAACGCAGATTAAAAGCTCAAAACGTGCTGTTTTGCTAAAATAAGCATTTTCCGAAACAGATCGTTGAAATCGTTTAAATAGAAGCAATATTAATAAAACGGAATAATAAAATTCGTCATTTTTATGATCTTTACGCGTTAAAACGCAGATTAAAGCTCAAAACGTGCTGTTTTGCTAAAATAAGCATTTTCAAGCATTTTAGATCGTTGAAATCGTTCAAATAGAAGCAATATTAATAAAACGAATAATAAAAATTCGTCGTTTTTTGATTATTACGCGTTAAAACGCAGTTAAAGCTCAAAACGTGCTGTTTTGCTAAAATAAGCATTTTCAAGCATTTTATCGTTGAAATCGTTCAAATAGAAGCAATATTAAAAAAACGAATAATAAAATTTCGTCGTTTTATGCTGTTTTACGCGTTAAAACGCAGATTAAAACTCAAAACGTGCTGTTTTGCTAAAATAAGCATTTTCAAACATTTTAGATCGTTGAAATCATTCAAAATAGACGCAATATTAATAAAAACGAATAATAAAAATTCGTCGTTTTTATGCTGTTTTTCGTTAAAACGCAGATTAAAGCTCAAAACGTGCTGTTTTGCTAAAATAAGCATTTTAAGCATTTTAGATCGTTGAAATCGCAAATAGACGCAATATTAATAAAAACGAATAATAAAAATTTCGTCGTTTTATGCTGTTTTAGCGCTAAAACGCAGAATAAAAGCTCAAAACGTGCTGTTTTGCTAAAATAAGCATTTTCAAGCATTTTAGATCGTTGAAATCGTTCAATAGAAACAATAATAATAAAACGAATAATAAAAATTCGTCGTTTTATGCTGTTTTACGCGTTAAAACGCAGATTAAAGCTTCAAAATGCGTTTTGCTAAAATAAGCATTTTCAAGCATTTTAGATCGTTGAAATGTTCAAATAGACGCAATATAATAAAAACGAATAATAAAAATTCGTCGTTTTAAAATGCTGTTTTACGCGTTAAAACGCAGATTAAAGCTCAAAACGTGCTGTTTTGAAATTTTAAAATTTTAAAGCATTTTAGATCGTGAAATCGTTCAAATAGAATAAGTATTAATAAAAAGCGAAAAAAAAAAATTCGTACGTTTATGCTGTTTTCGCGTTAAAAACGCAGATTAAAAGCTCAAAACGTGCTGTTTTGCTAAAATAAGCATTTCAAGCATTTTAGATCGTTGAAATCGTTCAAATAGACGCAATATTAATAAAAACGAATAATAAAATTCGTCGTTTTTATGCTGTTTTACAGTTAAAACGCAGATTAAAAGCTCAAAACGTGCTGTTTTGCTACAAAATAAAGCATTTTCAAGCATTTTAGATCATTGGAAATCGTTTAAATAGAAGCAATATTAATAAAAACGAATAATAAAAAATTCGTCATTTTTTTGCTGTTTTCGCGTTTAAAAAGCAGATTAAAACTCAAAACGTGCTGTTTTGCTTTGCAAAAAAAGCATTTTCAAGCATTTTTAGATCGTTGAAATCGTTCAAATAAACAATATTAATAAAACGAATAAAAAAAATTCGTCGTTTTTATGCTGTTTTACGCGTTAAAACGCGATTAAAATCAAAACGTGCTGTTTTGCTAAAAATAAGCATTTCAGCTTTTAGATCGTTGAAATCGTTTCAGACGCAATAAAAACGAATAATAAAAATTTCGTCTTTTTTTGCTGTTTACGCGTTAAAACGCGAATAAAACTCAAAACGTGCTGTTTTGCTAAAATAAGCATTTTCAAGCATTTTAGATCGTTGAAATCGTTCAAATAGACGCAATATTAATAAAAACGAATAATAAAATTTCGTCGTTTTATGCTGTTTTACGCGTTAAAACGCAGAATAAAAGCTCAAAACGTGCTGTTTTGCTAAAATAAGCATTTTCAAGCATTTTAGATCGTTGAAATCGTTCAAATAGACGCAATATTAATAAAACGAATAATAAAAATTCGTCGTTTTTATGCTGTTTTACGCGTTAAAACGCAGATTAAAGCTCAAAACGTGCTGTTTTGCTAAAATAAGCATTTTCAAGCATTTTAGATCGTTGAAATCGTTCAAATAGAAGCAATATTAATAAAAACGAATAATAAAAATTTCGTCGTTTTTATGCTGTTTTACGCGTTAAAACGCAGATTAAAACTCAAAACGTGCTGTTTTGCTAAAATAAGCATTTTCAAGCATTTTAGATCGTTGAAATCGTTCAAATAGACGCAATATTAATAAAACGAATAATAAAAAATTCGTCGTTTTTATGCTGTTTTACGCGTTAAAACGCAGATTAAAACTCAAAACGTGCTGTTTTGCTAAAATAAGCATTTTCAAGCATTTTAGATCGTTGAAATCGTTCAAATAGAAGCAATATTAATAAAACGAATAATAAAAATTCGTCGTTTTATGCTGTTTTACGCGTTAAAACGCAGATTAAAACTCAAACGTGCTGTTTTGCATAAAATAAGCATTTTCAAGCATTTTGAATCGTTGAAATCGTTCAAATAGACGCAATATTAATAAAAACGAATAATAAAATTCGTCGTTTTATGCTGTTTTACGCGTTAAAACGCAGATTAAAGCTCAAAACGTGCTGTTTTGCTAAATAAGCATTTTCAAGCATTTTAGATCGTTGAAATCGTTCAAATAGACGCAATAAAATAAAAACGAATAATAAAAATTTCGTCGTTTTTATGCTGTTTTACGCGTTAAAACGCAGAATAAAGCTCAAAACGTGCTGTTTTGCTAAAATAAGCATTTTCAAGCATTTTAGATCGTTGAAATCGTTCAAATAGAAGCAATATTAATAAAACGAATAATAAAAATTCGTCGTTTTATGCTGTTTTACGCGTTAAAACGCAGATTAAAACTCAAAACGTGCTGTTTTGCTAAAATAAGCATTTTCAAGCATTTTAGATCGTTGAAATCATTAAATAGAACGCAATATTAATAAAAACGAATAATAAAAATTCGTCGTTTTATAGCTGTTTTACGCGTTAAAACGCAGATTAAAGCTCAAAACGTGCTGTTTTGCTAAAATAAAGCATTTTCAAGCATTTTAGATCGTTGAAATCGTTTAAATAGAAGCAATATTAATAAAAACGAATAATAAAAATTCGTCGTTTTATGCTTTTTACGCGTTAAAACGCAGATTAAAGCTCAAAACGTGCTGTTTTGCTAAAATAAGCATTTTCAAGCATTTTAGATCGTTTGAAATCGTTCAAATAGACGCAATATTAATAAAAACGAATAATAAAAATTTAGTCGTTTTTGTGTGTTTTACGCGACTTAAAACGCAGATAAACTCAAAACGTGCTGTTTTGCTAAAATAAGCATTTCAAACATTTTAGATCGTTGAAATCGTTCAAATGAAGCAATATTAATAAAAACGAATAATAAAAATTCGTCATTTTTATGCTTATTTACGAGTTAAAACGCAGTTAAAGCTCAAAACGTGCTGTTTTCGCTAAAATAAGCATTTCAAGCATTTTAGATCGTTGAAATCGTTCAAATAGACAATATTAATAAAAAACGAAAAAAATAAAAATTCGTCGTTTTTATGCTGTTTTACGCGTTAAAACGCAGATTAAAGCTCAAAACGTGCTGTTTTGCTAAAATAAGCATTTTCAAGCATTTTAGATCGTTGAAATCGTTCAAATAGAAGCAATATTAATAAAAACGAATAATAAAAATTCGTCGTTTTTATGCTGTTTTACGCGTTAAAACGCAGATTAAAGCTCAAAACGTGCTGTTTTGCTAAAATAAGCATTTTCAAGCATTTTAGATCGTTGAAATCGTTCAAATGAAGCAATATTAATAAAAACGAATAATAAAAAATTCGTCGTTTTATGCATGTTTTACGCGTTAAAACGCAGATTAAAAGCTCAAAACGTGCTGTTTTGCTAAAATAAGCATTTTCAAGCATTTTAGATCGTTGAAATCGTTCAAATAGAAGCAATATTAATAAAAACGAATAATAAAAATTCGTCGTTTTTATGCTGTTTTACGCGTTAAAACGCAGATTAAAACTCAAAACGTGCTGTTTTGCTAAATAAGCATTTTCAAGCTTAGATCGTTGAAATCGTTCAAATAAACAATATTAATAAAAACGAATAATAAAAATTCGTCTTTTATGTTTTACGCGTAAAAGCGTTAAACTAATCGTTTAAAATAACTTTTCAAGCATTTTAGATCGTTGAAATCGTTAAACAATATTAATAAAACGAATAATAAATTCGTCTTTATGTTTTTACGCTTAAAGCGTTACGTGCTTTTTGCAAATAGTTTTCAGCATTTTGATCGTTGAAATCTATCAGGGTAAT
>NW_027047315.1:0-15769 GCF_025399875.1 Dalotia coriaria
TAAAAAACGTAAAAAAAATTTGGTTTTTTTTTTTTCGGTTTTAAAAGGTTAAAAATAAAAGTTTTTAAAAAAAAACTTTTGTTTTGTTTAAATTTAAAAAAAATTTAATAAAAAAAAATTTAAAAAACCCTTTTTTTTTTTTATTAAAAAGTTTAAATAAAACGGGGTTCCAAAAGATTTTTTTTGCTTAAATCGAAATAAAACAAAATTTTAAAAAAAAAATAAAAAATTTTTTAAAAAAATTTTTTTAAAAACAGATTAAACTCAAAACTATTTTTTGCAAAAAAGCTATTAACTTTTAGACGTTGAAAAATTTTAAAATTAAAAAATTTTAAAAAAAACGTAATAAAATTTTAAATGGCCCCCGTTAAAAACTGTCCCCAAAAAGGTTGGGTAAAAAGGCCCGGGCCTTTTAAAACTTAAAAGTTTTTTTTAAAAAAAAAAAAAAAAAAAAATTTTTTTAGGGTTTTTTTGTCCCGGGGTTTTTTTAAAAAATTTAAATTTTTTAAACGGTAAAAAATTTTTTAAAAAAAAAAAAAAAATTTCCCCTTTTTTTTTTTTTTTAAAAACCAAAAAAAGTTTTAAAAAGCTTTTTCCAAAAAAAACGTTTTCAAGCATTTTAGATCGTTGAAATCGTTCAAATAGAAGCAATATTAATAAAAACGAATAATAAAAAAAATTTGTCGTTTTATGTTTTTTTACGCGTTAAAACGCAGATTAAAACTCAAAAAGTGCTGTTTTGTTAAAATAAGCATTTTCAAGCATTTTAGATCGTTGAAATCGTTCAAATAGCGCAATATTAATAAAAACGAATAATAAAAAATTCGTCGTTTTTATGCTGTTTTACGCGTTAAAACGCAGATTAAAGCTCAAAACGTGCTGTTTTGCTAAAATAAGCATTTTCAAGCATTTTAGATCGTTGAAATCCGTTCAAATAGACGCAATATTAATAAAAAAAGAATAATAAAAATTTCGTCGTTTTATGCTGTTTTACGCGTTAAAACGCTGATTAAAGCTCAAAACGTGCTGTTTTGCTAAAACGAAACATTTTCAAGCATTTTAGATCGTTGAAATCGTTCAAATAGACGCAATATTAATAAAAACGAATAATAAAAATTCGTCGTTTTTATGCTGTTTTACGCGTTAAACGCAGATTAAAGTCAAAAAGTGCTGTTTTGCTAAAATAAGCATTTTCAGCATTTTAGATGGTTGAAATCGTTCAAATAGAAGCAATATTAATAAAAACGAATAAAAAATTCGTCGTTTTATGCTGTTTTACGCGTTAAAAAGCAGATTAAAGCTCAAAACGTGCTGTTTTGCTAAATAAGATTTTCAAGCATTTTAGATCGGTGAAATCGTTCAAATAGACGCAATATTAATAAAAACGAATAATAAAAATTGTCGTTTTATGCTTTTACGCGTTAAAACGCAGATTAAAGCTCAAAACGTGCTGTTTTGCTAAAATAAGCATTTTCAAGCATTTTAGTTCGTTGAAATCGTTCAAATAGAAAAATTTAAAAAAAACGAATAATAAAAATTCGTCGTTTTTATGCTGTTTTACGCGTTAAAACGCAGATTAAAGCTCAAACGTCCCGTTTTGCTAAAATAGCTTTTCAGCATTTTAGATCGTTGAAACGTTCAAATAGACGCAATATAATAAAAACGAATAATAAAAAATTCGTCGTTTTTATGCTGTTTTACGCGTTAAAAAGCAGAATAAAGCTCAAAACGTGCTGTTTTGCTAAAATAAGCATTTTCAAGCATTTTAGATCGTTGAAATCGTTCAAATAGAAGCAAATTTAAAAAAAACGAATAATAAAAAATTCGTCGTTTTTTTGCTGTTTTACGCGTTAAAACGCAGATTAAAGCTCAAAACGTGCTGTTTTGCTAAAATAAGCATTTTCAAGCATTTTAGATCGTTGAAATCGTTCAAATAGACGCAATATTAATAAAAACGAATAATAAAAAAAATTTGTCGTTTTTTTTGCTGTTTTTTCCGCGTTAAAACGCAGATTAAAGCTCAAAACGTGCTTTTTTTTTTGCCAAAAAAAAGCATTTTCAAGCATTTTCGATCGTTGAAATCGTTCCTAAACAATATTAATAAAAAACTAATAAAAAAAATTTCGTCGTTTTTTTGCTGTTTTTCGCGTTAAAACGTAGATTAAAACTCAAAACGTGGTGTTTTGCTAAAATAAGCATTTTTTAAGCATTTTAGATCGTTGAAATCGTTTAAATAAAGCAAATTTAAAAAAAAAAAAAAATTCCCCTCATTTTTTTGCTGTTTAAAGCGTTAAAACGCAGATTAAAAACCAAAACGTTACTGTTTTGCTAAAATAAGCATATTCAAGCATTTTAGACCCTTGAAATCCAAAAGACGCAATATTAATAAAAAAGAATAATAAAAAGTTTCGTCGACTTTTCGCTGTTTTACGCGTTAAAACGCTGAATAAAAAACTCAAAAAGTGCTGTTTTTTCTAAAATAAGCATTTTCAAGCATTTTTTGATCGTTGAAATCGTTCAAATAGAAAAAAAAATAAAAAAAAAGAATAATAAAAAAATTTGTCGTTTTTTTGTTTTTTTGCGCGTTAAAACGCAATTAAAACTCAAAAAGGGTGTTTTTCAAAATAAAACATTTTCGCCCTTTTAGATCGGTGAAACCCTTCAAATAGACGCAATATTAATAAAAAAAGAATAATAAAAAATTCGTCGTTTTTTTTGCTGTTTTTCGCGTTAAACGCAGATTAAAGTCAAAACGTGCTGTTTTTTCTAAAATAAACATTTTTTAAGCATTTTTTGACGTTGGGAAAACGTTTTAAATAGAAACAATATTAATAAAATACGAATAATAAAAATTCGTCGTTTTTTTGCTGTTTTTCGCGTTAAAACGCAGATTAAAACTCAAAACGGGGCTGTTTTGCTAAAATAAGCATTTTTAAGCATTTTAGATCGGGGAAAAACGTTCAAATAGACGCAATATTAATAAAAAAGAATAATAAAAAATTTGTCGTTTTTTTCGTTTTTTCGCGTTAAAACGCAGATTAAAACTCAAAACGCGCTGTTTTGGGGTTTTAAAAAAAACATTTTCAAGCATTTTTTGATCCCTTGAAATCGTTCAAATGAAACAATATTAATAAAAACGAATAATAAAAAAAAGCCCTTTTTTTGCTGTTTTGGGGGTTAAAGCAGTTGCTTTTAAAACGTCCTGTTTTGCCAAAAAAAAGCATTTTCAAGCATTTTAGATCGTTGAAATCCCCTTCAAATAGACGCAATATTAATAAAAAAGAAAATAAAAAAAATTTGTCGTTTTTTTGTTTTTTTACCCCGTTAAAAAAGCAGATTAAAGCCCCCAAAACGGGGCTGTTTTGCTAAAAAAACATTTTCAACCATTTTAGATCGTTGAAATCGTTCAAATAGAAACAATATTAATAAAAACGAATAATAAAAACTTCGTCGTTTTTTTAAAGCTGTTTTGCGTTAAAAAAGCAGATTAAAAACTCAAAACGTGCTGTTTTGCTAAAAAAATCATTTTTTAAAACATTTTAGATCGTTGGGAAAACGTTCAAAAGACGCAATTAAAAAAAAAAACGAATAATAAAAAAATTTGTCGTTTTTTTCTGTTTTTCGCGTTAAAACGCAGATTTCCCCAAAAAGTGCTGTTTTTTCTAAAATAAGCATTTTCAAGCATTTTAGATCGTTGGGGAAAACGTTCAAATAGAAGCAATATTAATAAAAAAAAAAAATAATAAAAAAATTTGTCGTTTTTTTTGTTTTTTTCGCGTTAAAAAGCAGATTAAAACTCAAAACGTGCTGTTTTTTAAAATAAGCATTTTTAAACATTTTAGATCGTTGAAATCCCTTCAAATAGACGCAAATTTAAAAAAAACGAATAATAAAAAATTTTTTGTCGTTTTTGGGTTTTTGCGTTAAAAAAGCAGATTAAAGCCCAAAACGTGCTGTTTTGCTAAAAAAGGGATTTTCCGATTTTAGATCGTTGAAATCGTTTTAAAAAAGACGCAATATTAATAAAAAAAAGAATAATAAAAAATTTCGTCGTTTTATGCTGTTTACCCTTAAAAAAGCTGGAAATTAAAAACCCCAAAAAGTGCTGTTTTGCTAAACGACATTTTCAAAATTTTAACGTTGTTTTCCCAAAAGAAACAAAATTTAAAAAAAAATAAAAATTTTTGTTTTTATGGTTTTTTTAAAACGAATTAAAAAAAACGTCTTTTTTTTTAAAAAATTTTTAAACATTTTTAACTTTAAATCGTTTAAAAAAGCAAAATTTTAAAAAAAATTTAAAAAACGTCATTTTTTCTTTTTTTTAAAACGAATTTAAATCCCTTGTTTTGCTAAAAAAAAATTTTAACATTTTTGTTTGAAATTTTAAAAAGGGGAAAATTTTAAAAAAAACGTAATAAAAAAATTTTTTCCGTTTTTTTTTTTCCCTTCGTAAAGTAAAAAGCGTTTTGCTAAAAAAGCTTTTCAAATTTTTTTTTAAACTTAAATGGAATTTTCAAAACGAATAATAAAAACCCTTTTTTTTTTTTCGCGTTAAAAACGTTAAACCAAAACGGGGTTTTAAAATAAAAACTTTTCAAAATTTTAGATTTAAATTTAAATGGAAAAATTTTAAAAAAACGAATAATAAAAAAATTTGTCGTTTTATGCTGTTTTTCGCGTTTAAAAAAGATTAAAGCTCAAAACGTGTTTTTGCTAAAAAAAGCATTTTAAAATTTTTGATCGTTGAAATCGTTCAAATAGACCAATAAAAAAAAAAACGAATAAAAAAATTTCGTCGTTTTTATGCTGTTTTACGCGTTAAAACCAGAATAAACTCAAAAATACGTCTTGCTAAAATAAGCATTTTCAAGCATTTTAATCGTTGTCGTTCAAATAGACGCAATAATAATAAAAACGAATAATAAAAAAATTGTCGTTTTATGTTTTTACGCGTTAAAAAGCGATTAAACTCAAAAAGTGCTGTTTTTCTAAAATAAGCATTTTCAAGCATTTTCGACGTTGAAAAGTTCAAATAAACAAAATTTAAAAACTAATAATAAAATTTCGTCGTTTTTTTTGCTGTTTTTTCGCGTTAAAACGTAGTTAAAACTCAAAACGTGGTGTTTTGCTAAAATAAGCATTTTCAAGCATTTTAGATCTTTTAAACGTTTAAATGAACAATAATAAAACGAATAATAAAAAAATTTGTCATTTTATGCTGCTTTTGCGTTAAAACGCAGATTAAAGCTCAAAAAGTACTGTTTTAAAAATAAACATATTCAAGCATTTTAAAATCGTTGAAATCGTTCAAATAGACGCAATTTAAAAAAACGAATAATAAAAATTTGCGACTTAAAGCTGTTTTTCGCGTTAAAACGCTGAATAAAAACCAAAAAGTGCTGTTTTTTTTAAAAAGGGGTTTTCAAGCATTTTAGATCGTTGAAATCGTTCAAATAGGAATATTAATAAAAAAAGAATAATAAAATTCGTCGTTTTATGCGTTTTGCGCGAAAACCGATTAAAGCTCAAAACGTGCTGTTTTGCTAAAATAAGCATTTTCAAGCATTTTTTGATCGGTGAAATCGTTTAAATAGACGCAATATTAATAAAAACGAATAATAAAAATTCGTCGTTTTATGCTGTTTTACGCTTAAAACGCAGATTAAACTCAAAAAGTGCTGTTTTGCTAAAATAACATTTTCAAAATTTTTGTTGAAATGTTCAAATAAAACAATATTAAAAAAATACGAATAATAAAAATTGTCGTTTTTATGCTGTTTTTACGCGTTAAAACCGATTAAAGCTCAAAACGTGCTGTTTTGCTAAAATAAAAACATTTTCAAGCATTTTAGATCGGTGAAATCGTTCAAATAGACGCAATATTAATAAAACGAATAATAAAAATTCGTCGTTTTATGTGTTTTTCGCGTTAAAAAGCAGATTAAAAATCAAAACGCGCTGTTTTGCCCAAAAAAACATTTTTGCATTTTAGATCGTTAAATCGTTCAAATGAAGCAATATTAATAAAAACGAAAAATAAAAAAAACTCGTTTTTTTCTGTTTTAGGGGTTAAAAAGCAGATTAAAGCCAAAAAGTCCTGTTTTGCTAAAAAAACATTTTTAAGCATTTTAGATCGTTGAAATCGTTTTAAATAGACGCAAATTAATAAAAAAAAAAATAATTTCGTCGTTTTATGCTGTTTTACGCGTTAAAACGCAGATTAAAGCTCAAAACGTGCTGTTTTGCTAAAATAAGCATTTTCAAGCATTTTAGATCGTTGAAATCGTTCAAATGTCTAGAAGCAATATTAATAAAAACTGAATAATAAAAATTCGTCGTTTTTATGCTGTTTTACGCGTTAAAACGCAGATTAAACTCAAAACATGCTGTTTTGCTAAAATAAACATTTTCAAGCATTTAGATCGTTGAAATCGTTCAAATAAGGCACCAATAAAAATAAAAACGAATAATAAAAATTTCGTCACGTTTTTATGCTGTTTTACGCGTTAAAACTATAAGAATAAAGCTCAAAACATTGCTGTTTTGCTAAAACCAAGCATTTTCAAGCATTTTTAGATCGTTGAAATCGTTCAAATAGACGCAATATTAATAAAAACGATAATAAAAATTTCGTCGTTTTTATGCTGTTTTACTTTATACTTACGTTAAAACGCAGATTAAAGCTCAAAACGTGCTGTTTTTGCTAAAATAAGCATTTTCAAGCATTTTGAATCGTTGAAATCGTTCAAATAGAAACAATATTATTAATAAAAACGAATAATAAAAAATTCGTCGTTTTATGCTGTTTCAAGCGTTAAAACGCAGATTAAAAGCTCAAAACGTGCGCATTTTGCTAAAATAAGCATTTTCAAGCATTTTTAGATCGTTGAAATCGTTTCAAATAGACGCAATAATAAAAACGAATAATAAAAAATTTCGTCCCGTTTTTATGCTGTTTTACGCGTTAAAACGCTGATTAAAGCTCAAAACGTGCTGTTTTGCTAAAATAAGCATTTTCAAGCATTTTAGATCGTTGAAATAGTTAAATAGAAACAATATTAATAAAAACGAAAAAAAAAAATTGTCGTTTTATGCGTTTTAGGCGTTAAACGCAGATTAAAGCTCAAAACGTGCTGTTTTGCTAAATAAGCATTTTCAAGCATTTTAGATCGTTGAAATCGTTCAAATAGACGCAAATTTAAAAAAACGAATTAAAAAATTTGTCGTTTTTTTTTTGCGCCGAAACCATTTCAAAAAAGGGGTTTTTCAAAATAAAATTTTAAAACTTTTTAGAGCTAAAAACGTTAAAAACGCTTTAATAAAAAAGGTAAAAAAATTTTTTTTGCTGTTTTCTTAAAAGCAATTAAAAATAAAAAATTGTTTTTTTAAAAAAAGATTTTAAAAACGTTAAATCGTTTTTATGAAAAAAAAATTAAAAAAAGAATAATAAAAATTGCGTTTTTTGCTTTTTGGTTTAAAAGCAATTAAAACTAAAAAGTGTGTTTTTAAAAAAAAACCCAACAAATCGTTAAAACTTTTTAAAAAAGCAATTAATAAAAAACGTTAAAAAAAGTTTTTTTTGCTTTTTTGCGTTAAACCGTTAAATAAAAAGGTTTTTTTTAAAATAAATTTTTGCTTTTATTTGTTTAAACCCTTAAAAACGCAAATAAAAAAAAATAAAAAAATTGCGTTTTTTTTGCTTTTTTGCTTAAAAAGGAAAAAGTCAAAAGGCTTTTTTAAAAAAAAAATTTTTGCTTTTTTAATTAAAACGTTTGCATTTAATAAAACGAAAAAAATTTATTTTTTTCTGTTTTTATTAAAACCAATTAAAAACTAAAACGTGTTTTTTAAAATAAGCATTTTAAAAGATTTAAATCGTTTTAAAATTTTTAAAAAAAAACGAATTAAAAACTCAAGTATTTTAGCTTAAAAGATTAAGCCCAAACGTTGTTTAAAGCATTTTACATCGTGGAAATCGTTCAAATAGACGCAATATTAATAAAAACGAATAATAAAAATTCGTCGTTTTTATGTTGTTTTACGCGTTAAAACGCAGATTAAAGCTCAAAACGTGCTGTTTTGCTAAAATAAGCATTTTCAAGCATTTTAGATCGTTAAAATCGTTCAAATAGACGCAATATTAATAAGAAACGAATAATAAAATTTCGTCGTTTTTATGCTGTTTTACGCGTTAAAACGCAGATTAAAGCTCAAAACGTGCTGTTTTTCTAAAATAAGCATTTTCAAGTATTTTAGATCGTTGAAATCGTTCAAATAGAAGCAATATTAATAAAAACGAATAATAAAAAATTCGTCGTTTTATGCTGTTTTACTCGTTAAAACACAGATTAAAGCTCAAAACGTGCTGTTTTGCTAAAATAAGCATTTTCAAGCATTTTAGATCGTTGAAATCGTTCAAATAGACGCAATATTAAAAAAACGAATAATAAAAATTTCGTCGTTTTATGCTGTTTACGCGCTAAAACGCAGATTAAAGCTCAAAACGTGCTGTTTTGCTAAAATAAGCATTTTAAGCATTTTAGATCGTTAAAATCGTTCAAATAGAAGCAATATTAATAAAAACGAATAATAAAATATTCGTCGTATTTATGCTGTTTTACGCGTTAAAACGCAGATTAAAGCTCAAAACGTGCTGTTTTGCTAAAATAAAGCATTTTCAAGCATTTTAGATCGTTAAAATCGTTCAAATAGACGCAATATTAATCAAAACGAATAATAAAAATTTCGTCGTTTTTTTGCTGTTTTACGCGTTAAAAACGCAGATTAAAAGCTCAAACGTGCTGTTTTTCTAAAATAAGCATTTTCAAGCATTTTAGATCGTTGAAATCGTTCAAATAGACGCAATTTAAAAAACGAATAATAAAAATTTCGTCGTTTTTTTGCTGTTTTAGCGTTTTACGCTTAAAACGCAGATTAAAACCAAAAAATTTTTTTTTTTAAAAAACATTTTGAAATCTTGAAATGAAAAGGAAAAAAAAAAAAAAAATTTTTTTTTTTTTTTTTTTTAAAAAAATTAAAAAAACCCCTGCTGTTTTTTTAAAATAAACTTTTTTAACAATTTAGACGTTGAAATCGTTCAAATAGGAAATTAAAAAAAAAAAAAAAAATTGCGTTTTTTTTGCTTTTTTACGTTAAAAAAGCAGATTAAAGCTCAAACGTGCTTTTTTTCAAAAAAATTTTCAACATTTTAGATCGTTTAAATCTTAAAAAAAATTTAAAAAAACAAAAAAAAAATTTTTTTTATGCTGTTTTACGCGTTCGCAGATTAAACTCAAAAATGCTGTTTTCAAAATAAGATTTTCAAGCATTTTTTTTTTCCCCAAAAAAAAAATTTAAAAAAAAAATTTTTTGTTTTATGCTGTTTTCCGTAAACGAATTAAAAACTCAAAAGGGGTTTTTTTAAAAAAACATTTTAACTTTTTTAAACGTTAAATCGTTAAAAAAACGAATATTTAAAAAAAATTTTTTTTTTTAGCGTTACGCTTTTTAAAAACCCAATTGCCCCAAAGGGGTTTTTTTAAAAAATTTAACTTTTAAAAAAAATTTAAAAAAGAAAATAAAAAAAATTAAAAATTGTTTTACTTTTACGCGTTAAACCAATTGCTAAATTGGGGTTTTTCAAAATAAAATTTTAACTTTTAGAGGAAAATTTAAAAAAGAATATTTTCGTTAAAAATTTTCCCTTTTAGGTTTTAAAAACCCCCGTTGCTAAAATTGTTTTCAAAATTTTGATTTTAACTTTTTAATTTGAAATTTAAAAAAAACAAATTTAAAAAACGTTAAAAAAATTTGTTTTAGCGACGCGTTTTAAAACCCAAATTTTCCAAAAAAGGGTTTTTTTTTAAAAAAACATTTTAACTTTTTTAAACGTTAAATGAAAAAAAACCAAAAAAAAAAAACGTTAAAATTTCGCGTTTTAGCCGTTTTTTGCTTAAAACGCGTTTTTAAAAAATTGTTTTGCTTAAAAAGTTTTAAAATTTTTTTAATTTTCGTTTTTAAAATTTTTTTTAAAAAAAAAAAAAAATCCTTTTTTTCTGTTTTCCCAAAAAGCAATTAAAACTAAAAGTGTTTTTTTAAAAAAAGCATTTTAAAACATTTTTTGCGTTAAAAAGGAAAAATTTTTAAACGAATAATAAAACGCTTTTTTGTTTTTAGCTTAAAAACAATTAAACTAAATCGTTTTTTTAAAAAAGCTTTTAAAAAATTTAAATCGTTTTAAGCTTTAATAAAAAAAGAAAATAAAAAGTGTTTTTTTTTTAAAAAAGCAATTAAAACTAAAAAGTTGTTTTTTAAAAAAAGCATTTTAAAAAATTAAATCGTTTAGAAGCAAAATTTTTAAAAAAAGAATAATAAAAATTCGTCGTTTTTATACTTTTATTTTACGTGTTAAAACGCAGATTAAAGCTCAAAACGTGCTGTTTTGCTAAAATAAGCATTTTCAAGCATTTTAAATCGTTGAAATCGTTCAAATAAGACGCAATATTAATAAAAGCGAATAATAAAAATTCGTCGTTTTACATGCTGTTTACGCGTTAAAACGCAGATTAAAACTCAAAACGTGCTGTTTTGCTTTAAAATAAGCATTTTCAAGCATTTTAGATCGTTAAAATCGTTCCGGCAGACGCAATATTAATAAAAGCGAATAATAAAAATTCGTCGTTTTTATGCTGTTTTCGCGTTAAAACTGCCAGATTAAAAGCTCAAAACGTGCTGTTTTGCTAAAATAAGCATTTTCAAAGCATTTTAAGATCGTTGAAATCGTTTAAATAGAAGCAATATTAATAAAAACGAATAATAAAATTCGTCTTTTTTATGCTGTTTTACGCGATAGAACGCAGATTAAAGCTCTCAAAACATTAGCTGTTTTGCTAAAATAGCATTTTCAAGCATTCTAGATCGTTGAAATCTTTCAAATAGAAGCAATATTAATAAAAACGAATAATAAAAAATTCGTCGTTTTTATGCTGTTTTACGCGAAACGCAGATTAAAGATCAAAACATTGCTGTTTTGCTAAAATAAACATTTTCAAAAGATTTTAGATCGTTGAAATGGTTCAAATAGACGCAATATTAATAAAAACGAATAATAAAAATTTCGTCGTTTTTATGCTGTTTTACGCGTTAAAACGCAGATTAAAAGCTCAAAACGTGCTGTTTTGCTAAAAGATAAGCATTTTCAAGCATTTTTAGATCGTTGAAATCGTTCAAATACAAGAAACAATATTAATAAAAACGAACAATAAAAAAATTCGTCGTTTTATGCTGTTTTACGCGTTAAAACGCGGATTAAAACTCAAAACGTGCTGTTTTGCTAAAATAAGCATTTTCAAGCATTTTAGATCGTTGAAATCGTTCAAATAGACGCAATAAAATAAAACGAATAATAAAAATTTCATCGTTTTTAATGATGCTGTTTTTACGCGTTAAAGAAACGCAGATTAAAACTCAAAACTTGTGCTGTTTTTGCTAAAATAAAGCATTTTAAACATTTTAGATCGTTGAAATCGTTTAAATAGAAACTAATATTAATAAAAACGAATAATAAAAAATTCGTCATTTTTTTATGCTGTTTACGCGTTAAAACGCAGATTAAGAGCTCAAAACGTGCTGTTTGCTAAAATAAAGCATTTTCAAGCATTTTAGATCGTTGAAATCACGTTCAAATAGACGCAATATTAATAAAAACGAATAATAAAATTTCGTCGTTTTTTATGCTGTTTTACGCGTTAAAACGCAGAATAAAGCTCAAAACGTGCTGTTTTGCACTTTAAAATAAGCATTTTTCAAGCATTTTAGATCGTTGAAATTGTTCAAATTGAAGCAATATTAATAAAACGAATAATAAAAATTCGTCGTTTTTATGCTGTTTTACGCGTTAAAACGCAGATTAAAGCTCAAAACGTGCTGTTTTACTAAAATAAGCATTTTCAAGCATTTTAGATCGTTGAAATCGTTTAAATAGACGCAATATT
Organism: Dalotia coriaria; assembly: GCF_025399875.1. Taxonomy (NCBI): domain Eukaryota; kingdom Metazoa; phylum Arthropoda; class Insecta; order Coleoptera; family Staphylinidae; genus Dalotia; species Dalotia coriaria. The sequence continues at coordinate 11,994 of NW_027047315.1, forward strand.
AATAAAACGAATAATAAAAATTTCGTCGTTTTTATGCTGTTTTGCAACACGTTAAAACGCTGATTAAAAACTCAAAAACGTGCTCTTTTTGCTAAAATAAGCATTTTCAAGCATTTTAGATCGTTGAAATCGTTCAAATAGACGCAATATTAATAAAACGAATAATAAAAAAATTCGTCGTTTTATGCTGTTTTTACGCGTTAAAACGCAGATTAAAGCTCAAAACGTGCTGTTTTTGCTAAAATAAGCGCATTTCAAGCATTTTAGATCGTTGGGAAATCGTTCAAATAAGAAACGTAATAATAAAAGAATAACTAAAAATTCGTCGTTTTTATGCTGTTTTACGCGTTAAAACGCAGATTAAACTCAAAACGTGCTGTTTTGCTAAAATAGCGCAAACATTTTAGATCGTTGAAATCGTTCAAATGAGAAGCAATATTGGCAAAAACGAATAATAAAACATTCGTCGTTTTATGCTGTTTTTACGCGTTAAAACGCAGATTAAAGCTCAAAACGTGCTGTTTTGCTTTCAAATAAAGCATTTTCAAGCATTATAGATCGTTGAAATCGTTTTAAAATAGAAGCAATATTAATAAAAACGAATAATAAAAATTCATCGTTTTTATGCTGTTTTACGCGTTAAAAACGCAGATTAAAGGCTCAAAACGTGCTGTTTTGCTAAAATAAGCATTCTCAAGCATTATAGATCGTTGAAATCGTTCAAGAATAGACGCAATATTAATAAAAAACGAATAATAAAATTTTGTCGTTTTGCAGCCTTGTTTTGCCGTTATAGCAGATTAAACTCAATACGTGCTGTTTTTAGCACTGGAAATAAGCATTTTCAAGCATTTTAGATCGTTGAAATGATTTCAAATAGACGCAATATTAATAAAACGGAATAATAAAAATTTCGTCGTTTTTTTTATGCTGTTTTACGCGTTAAAACGCAGATTAAAGCTCAAAACGTGCTGTTTTGCTAAAATAAGCATTTTCAAGAAGCATTTCTACATCGTTGAAATCGTTCAAATAGACGCAATATTAATAAAAATGAATAATAAAAAAATTCGTCGTTTTTTACATGCTGTTTTACGCGTTAAAAACGCAGATTAAAAGCTCAAAACGTGCTGTTTTGCTACAAAATAAACACTTTCAAGCATTTTTTAGATCGTTGAAATCGTTCAAATAGACGCAATATTAATAAAGAATTTCGAATAATAAAAATTCGTCGTTTTTATGCTGTTTTACGCGTTAAAACGCAGATTAAAGCTCAAAACGTGCTGTTTTTTTGCTAAAATAAGCATTTTCAAGCATTTTAGATCGTTGGAAATGATTCAAATAGACGCAATATTAATAAAAGCGAATAATAAAAATTCGTGTTTGCTGTTTTCGCGTTAAAACGCAGATTAATGCTCAAAACGTGCTGTTTTGCTAAAATAAAAGCATTTTCAAGCATTTTGAATCGTTGAAATCGTTCAAATAGAAGCAATATTAATAAAAACAAATAATAATAAAAAAATTCGTCGTTTTTATGCTGTTTTACGCGTTAAAACGCAGATTAAAACTCAAAACGTGCTGTTTTGCTAAATAATCATTTTCAAACATTTTAGAGCGTTGAAATCGTTTCAAAATAGACGCAATATTAATAAAAAACGAATAATAAAAATTCGTCGTTTTATGCTGTTTTACGCGTTAAAACGCAGATTAAAGCTCAAAACGTGCTGTTTTGCTAAAATAAGCATTTTCAAGCATTTTAGATCGTTTGAAATCGTTCAAACGACGCAATATTAATAAAACGAATAATAAAAATTTCGTCGTTTTTTAAGCTGTTTTACGCGTTAAAGCCAGATTAAACTCAAAACGTGCTGTTTTTGCTAAAATAAGCATTTCAAGCATTTTAGATCGTTGAAATCGTTCAAATAGAAGCAATAATGGCAAAAAAAGCGAATAATAAAAATTCGTCGTTTTTGCTGTTTTTCCTTTTAAAAAAATTAAAAGCTAAAACCTGTTTGTTAAAAGAAAAATTTTAAAAATTTAAAGTTAAATGAGCAATATTAATAAAAACGAATAATAAAAATTTTGTTTTTGTGTTTAGCATTAAATAAAAAAGGTTGTTTTAATAAAAATTTTAAATTTAATTTAAATGTTAAAAAGAAATTTAAAAAATAAAAATTTTTTTTTTTTTTTAAAAAAAATAAAAATGTTTTTTAAAAAACATTTTAAATTTTAATTTTTTTAATAAGCAATATTAATAAAAAAAAAAAAAATTCATTTTTTGTTTTCCTTAAAACGCAAAAATAAAAGTGTTTTTTAAAAAAGCATTTTAAACATTTTAGAGTTAATCGTTCAAAAACGCAATATTAATAAAAAAAAAAAAAATCTCGTTTTTATGCTTTTTACCCTTAAAACGCAAAAGCCAAAATTTTTTAATAATAAAATTTTAGATTTTAGATTTGAAATCTTCAAATACCCAAAATTAATAAAAAAATTAAAAAATTTGTTTTTTTATTTTTACAAAAAAGCAATTTCAAAATTGTTTTAACATAAAAATTTTAAAAGATTTAAAAATTCAATAAAAATTTTTAAAACGATAAAAATTTTTTTAAAGGTTTTGCTAAAAAGGATTATAAGCTTTTTAAATTTTTTGAAATTTAAAGATAAATCGTAAAATAAAAAATCGTTATTTTAGGAAAAAATTAAACTCCCTTTTTTTTTTTAAGCTTTTAAAAACATTTTAAGTTGTCTAAAATAACATTTAAATTTTAATTAAAAAACGTCTTTTTGCTTTTTAAAACGCGTTTTATTTTACGGTTAAAGGTTTAAAAAATAAAATTTTTTGCTTAAAAACATTTCAAGCAATTTAAAGGGAAACGTTAAAAAAGGTATTTACGTAAAAAAAATTTTTTTAAACTTTTTGCTTTAAAAAGATTTAAAACTTAAAACGTCTGTTTTTAAAAGAATTTTCAAAGCATTTTAAATTGAAATCGTTCAAATAGAGAATATTAATAAAAACAATAATAAAAAATTCGTCGTTTTTATTTTTGCGTTAAAGCGATAAAGCTCAAAACTGCTGTTTTAGCTAAAATAAGCATTTTCAAGCATTTTAGATCGTTGAAATCGTTCAAATAAACATAATAAAAAAAGAATAATAAAAATTCGTCGTTTTTATGCTGTTTTACGCGTTAAAACGCAGATTAAAGCTCAAAACGTGCTGTTTTGCTAAAATAAGCATTTTCAAGCATTTTTAGATCGTTGAAATCGTTCAAATAGACGCAATATTAATAAAAACGAATAATAAAAATTCGTCTTTTTATGCTGTTTTACGCGTTAAAACGCAGATTAAGCTCAAAACGTGCTGTTTTGCTAAAAATAAGCATTTTCAAGCATTTTTAGATCGTTGAAATCGTTCAAATAGACGCAAATTAATAAAAAGAATAATAAAAATTCGTTTTTTATGCTGTTTTACGCGTTAAAACGCGATAAACTCAAAATAACTGTTTTTGCTAAAATAAGATTTTCAAGCATTTTTAGATCGTTGAAATCGTTCAAATAGACGGGAATAAATAAAAACGAATAATAAAAATTTTGTACGTTTTTACTGCTGTTTACGCGTTAAAACGCAGATAAAGCTCAAAACTGCTGTTTTGTAAAATAAGCATTTTCAAGCATTTTAGATCGTTGAAATCGTTCAAAATAGACGCAATATTAATAAAACGATAATAAAATTTTGCGTTTTATGCTGTTTTTCGCGTAAAACGCGATTAAAAATCAAAAAG
>NW_027047316.1:0-15761 GCF_025399875.1 Dalotia coriaria
GCCCAAAAAGGGTGTTTTGCTAAAAAAAGCATTTTCAAGCATTTCAGATCGTTGAAATGTTCAAAAAACGCAATATTAATAAAAAAAATAATAATAAAAAAATTTTGTCGTTTTATGGTTTTACGCGTTAAAACGCAGATTAAAAACTCAAAACGGGGTTTTGCTAAAAAAAGCATTTTCGCATTTTAGATCATTGAAATCCTTTTTTAAAAAGAAGCAATATTAATAAAAAACGAAAAATAAAAAATTGTCATTTTTTTGCTGTTTTACGTTAAAACGCAGATTAAAGTCAAAACGTGCTGTTTTGCTAAAATAAGCATTTTCGCAAGACGGAAATGTTCAAATAAACGAATATTAATAAAAAAACGAAAAAAAAATTTCGTCGTTTTTTTGTGTTTTACGCGTTAAAAAGCAGAATAAAAACTCAAAAAGTGCTGTTTTCAAAATAAGATTTTCAAGCATTTTAGATCGGAAATCGTTAAATAGAAGTAAATAAAAAAAGAATAATACAAAATTCGTCATTTTTATGCTGTTTTACGCGCTAAAACGCAGATTAAAGCTCAAAAAGTGCTGTTTTCTAAAAAAAAGCATTTTCAAGCATTTTAGATCGTTGAAATCGTTTAAAAAAAGCAATAATAAAAAAACGAATCCAAAAAAGTCGTTTTATGTTTTTTTACGCGTTAAAAAAGAGATTAAAGTCAAAAAGTGCTGTTTTTAAAATGTTTTTTAAGCATTTTGATCGTTGAAACGTTTAAATAGAAGCAAATTTAAAAAAACGAATAATAAAAAGTCATTTTATGTGTTTTACGCGTTAAAACGCAGATTAAAGCTCAAAACGGCTGTTTTGCTAAAAAAACATTTTCAAGCATTTTAGATGTGAAATCGTTCAAATAGAAGCAATAAATAAAAACGAATAATAAAAAAAATTTGCCTTTTTATGCTGTTTTTTCGCTTTAAAAGCGATTAAAAAACCAAAAAGGCTGTTTTGCTAAAATAAGCATTTTCGATTTTAGATCGTTTAAACGTTCAAAAACGAATAAATAAAAAAAAGAATAATAAAAATTTCGTCGTTTTAGTGTTTTTCGCGTTAAAAAGCGGGGTTAAAAACTCAAAACGTGCTGTTTTGCTAAAATAAGCATTTTCAAGCATTTTAGATCGCTGAAATCGTTCAAATAGAAGCTAAATATTAATAAAAAAAAACGAATAATAAAAAAATTCTGGACGTTTTATGTTGTTTTACGTTAAAACGCAGATTAAAGCTCAAAACGTGCTGTTTTGCTATAAAATTAAGCATTTTCTACATTTTAGAACGTTGGAATCGTTCAAATAGACGCAATATTAATAAAAAACGAATAATAAAAATTTCGTTGTTTTTATATGCTTCGCGTTAAACGCAGATTAAAGCTCTAAACGTGCTGTTTTGCTAAAATAAGCATTTTCGAAGCATTTTAGACGTTGATATCGTTCAAATAGACGCACATTAATAAAAAAACGAATAATAAAATTTCGCCGTTTTTATACGTTTTACGCGTTAAAACGCAGAATAAAGCTCAAACGTGCTGTTTTGCAAAAATAAGCATTTTCAAGCATTTTAGATCGTTGAAATCGTTCAAATAGAGGCAATATTAATAAAACAAATAATAAATTTCATCGTTTTTATGTTGTTTTACGCGTTAAAACGCAGATTAAAGCTCAAAACGTGCTGTTTTGCTAAAATAAGCATTTTCAAGCATTTTAGATCGTTGAAATCGTTCAAATAGAAGCAATATTAATAAAAACGAATCATAAAAAATCTGTCGTTTTGCTGTTTTACGCGTTAAAACGCAGATTAAAGCTCAAAACGTGCTGCTTTGCTAAAATGCTTTTCTCAAGCATTTTAGATCGTTGAAACCGTTTGGGAAGTAAATATTAATAAAAACGAATAATAAAAAAATTCGTCATTTTTATGCTGTTTTACGCGTTAAACGCAGATTAAAGCTCAAACGTGCTGTTTTGCTAAAATAAGCATTTTCAAGCATTTTAGATCGTTGAAATCGTTCGCTAAATAGAAACAATATTAATAAAAACGAATAATAAAAATTTGCCTTTGATGCTGTTTACGCGTTAAAACGCAGATTAAAAGCTCAAAAACGTGCTAGTTTTTGCTAAAATACTTTCTACATTTTAGATCGTTGAAATCGTTCAAATAGACGCAATATTAATAAAAAAACGAATAATAAAAAATTCTGCTGCGTTTTTATGCTGTTTTACGCGTTAAAACGCAGATTAAAAGCTCAAAACGTGCTGTTTTGCTAAAATAAGCATTTTCAAGCATTTTAGATCATTGAATCTCTTTAAATAGAAGCAATATTAATAAAAACGAATAATAAAAAATTCGACATTTTTCGTTGTTTTACGCGTTAAAACGCAGATTAAAAGCTCAAACGTGCTGTTTTGCTAAAATAAGCATTTTCAAAGCTACTTAGATCGTTGAAATCGTTCAAATAGAAGCTAATATTAATAAAAAAAACGAATAATAAAAAATTCGTCGTTTTTTATGATGTTTTACACGTTAAAATCTAGATTAAAGCCTTCAAACGCTGTTTTGCTAAAATAAGCATTTTCAAGCATTTTAGAACGTTGAAATCGTTCAAATAGACGCAATATTAATAAAACGAATAATAAAAATTTCGTTGTTTTTATGCTGTTTTCCGCGTTAAACGCAGATTAAAGCTCTAAACGTGCTGTTTTGCTAAAATAAGCATTTTCAAGCATTTTAGACTGTTGATATCGTCTTCAAATAGACGCAATATTAATAAAAACGAATAATAAAAAATTTCGTCGTTTTATGTTGTTTTAGCGCGTTAAAACGCAGAATAAAGCTCAAAACGTGCTGTTTTGCTGCTAAAATAAGCATTTTCAAGCATTTTAGATCGTTGGAAATCGTTCAAATAGAAGTACATTAATAAAAAAAACAAATAAGAAAAATTTCATCGTTTTATGTTGTTTTATTAAAACGCAGATTAAAGCTCAAACGTGCTGTTTTGCTAAAATGTATACGCAAGCATTTTAGATCGTTGAAATCGTTCAAATAGAAGCAATATTAATAAAACGAATAATAAAAATTCGTCATGCCTTTTATGCTGTTTTACGCGTTTAAACGCAGACAAAGCTCAAAACGCTGTTTTGCTAAAATAAGCATTTTCAAGCATTTTAATGCTGAAATCAACTAAATAGAAGCACATTAATAAAAACGAATCATAAAAAAATCTGTCGTTTTTATGCTGTTTTACGCGTTAAAACGCAGATTAAAAGCTCAAAACGTGCCGTTTTGCTAAAATAAGCATTTTCTCAAGCATTTTGATCGTTGAAATCGTTCAAATAGAAGCAATATTAATAAAAAACGAATAATACAATTCAATATTTTTATGCTGTTTACGCGGTAAAACGCAGATATTAGATGAAGCATTTTTAGATCGTTGAAATCGTTCAAATAGAAGTAATATTAATAAAAACGAATCATGTAAATCTGTCGTTTTATGCTGTTTTACGTTAAAACGCAGATTAAAGCTCAAAACGTTGTTTGCTAAAATAAGCTTCTTCAAGCATTTTAGATCGTTGAACCGTTTAAATAGAAGCTATATTAATAAAAACGAATAATAAAAAAAATTCATTTTTGTATGCTGTTTTACGCGTTAAACGCAGATTAAAGCTCAAACGCTGTTTTGCTAAAATAAGCATTTTCAAGCATTTAGATCGTTGAAATCGTTCAAATAGACGCGCAATATTAATAAAAACGAATAATAAAAATTCTGTCGTTTTATAAAGCGTTTACGCGTTAAACGAATAAAGCGCGCAAAACGTGCTGTTTTGCTAAAAATAAGCATTTTCAAGCATTTTAGATCGTTGAAATCGTTCAAATAGAAGCAATATTAATAAAAAACGAATAACAAAAATTCGTCGTTTTTATGCTGTTTTACGCGTTAAAACGCAGATTTAAGCCTGCAACGTGCCGTTTTGCTAAAAATAAGCATTTTCAAGCATTTTAGATCGCTGAAATCGTCTCACAAATAGACGCAATATTAATAAAACGAATAATAAAAAACTTCTGCCGTTTTATAAGCGTTTTACGCGTTAAAACGCAGATTAAAAGCTCACAAACGTGCTGTTTTGCTAAAATAATCATTTTCAAGCATTTTAGATCGTTGGAAATCGTTCAAATAGAAGCAATATTAATAAAAAAAAACGAATAATAAAAAATTCGTCATTTTTATGTTGTTTTACGCGTTAAAACGCAGATTAAAGCTCAAAACGTGCTGTTTTGCTAAAATAAGCATTTTCAAGCATTTTAGATCGTTGAAATCGTTCAAATAGACGCAATATTAATAAAAACGAATAATGTACTCTCGTCGTATTTATGCTGTTTTACGGGTTAAAACGCAGAATAAAGCTCAAAACGTGCTGTTTTGCTAAAATAAGCATTTTCAAGATTTTAGATCGTTGAAATTGTTCAAATAGACGCAATATTAATAAAGAAATGAATAACAAAAATTCGTCGTTTTATGCTGTTTTACGCGTTAAAAACGCAGATTAAAGCTCAAAACGTGCTGTTTTGCTAAAATAAGCATTTTCAAGCATTTGTGGATCGTTGAAATCGTTCAAATAGACGCAATATTAATAAAAAATGAATAATGCGCCCGTCGTTTTGGCGCTGTTTTACGGGTTAAAACGCAGATTAAAAGCTCAAACGTGCTGTTTTGCTAAAATAAGCATTTTCAAGCATTTTAGATCGCTGAAACCGTTCAAATAGCTAAATATTAATAAAAATGGTTGTTTGTAAAGTAGGTTTACGATCGAGATGTTTACGTGATAACGTCTTATTGGTGATATAAGTTTTGTTTGTTGCAAATTGTTGCAACACTTCACTTGCACTTCATACATTTTGTTTTACTGTTAGGCTCCCCGCACTGGCCAAACTTTTTATCGGCCGATAAAACATTCAACGTAAACTTAACCGCACGAGAAAATCTCCATTCGTTTGTATGCCGTTAGAGGAGAGAGACGGGAAGATCGGAATAACCTACCTGAACGCGCGACTGGCACGGAATGACTGGCAGCGCTCGAGATGAGACGGGAGATCGGTCCGTCTCTCTGGTTATAACGAGGGGGTCGGAATGACTGGCAGCGCTCGAGATGAGACGGGAGATCGGTCCGTCTCTCTCTGGTTATAACGAGAGGGGTCGGAATGACTGGCAGCGCTCGAGATGAGACGGGAGATCGGTCCGTCTCTCCTTCGTTATTATAACGAGGGGGTATACCTGCGATCGACTTCGCCGTGACACAGTTTCCGGAACAGTAACCCACAAAATATTTTAAAGACGTTATCACGTCAAAAACGAATAATGTACCCGTCGTTTTGTATGCTGTTTGATGCGTTAAAACGCAGATTAAAACTCAAAACGTGCTGTTTCATAAAATAAGCATTTTCAAGCATTTTAGATCGCTGGAAATCAGTTCAAATAGAAGCAAATATTAATAAAAACAACAATAAAAAATTCGTCGTTTTATGTTGTTTACGCGTTAAAACGCAGATTAAAGCTCAAACGTGCTGTTTTTATAAAATAAGCATTTTCAAGCATTTTTAGTAGAACGTTGAAATCGTTCAAATAGACGCAATATTAATAAAAAACGAATAATAAAAATTCTGCCGTTTTATGCTGCTTTCCGCGTTAAAACGCAGATTAAAGCTCAAAACGTGCTGTTTTGCTAAAATAAGCATTTTCGCATTTTAGATCGTTGAAACGTTTAAATAGGCAAATATTAATAAAAACGAATAATAAAAAAATCGCATTTTATGCTGTTTTACCTGTTAAACGAGATTAAAGCTCAAAACGTTGTTTTGATAAAATAAGATTTTCAAGCATTTTGATCGTTTTAAATCGTTCAAATAGACGCAATTTATGAAAACGAATAATAAAATTTCGTCGTTTTTGTGTTTTTCGCGTTAAAACGCAGAATAAAGCTCAAAAAGTGCTTTTTTGTAAAATAAGATTTTCAAGCATTTTGATCGTTGAAATGTTCAAAAAGAAGAATATTTAAAAAACGAATAATAAAAAATTGTCGTTTTATGCTGTTTTGGTTAAACGTAGATTAAAGCTCAAAACGTGCTGTTTTGCTATTAAAAATTTTTAAGCATTTTAGATCGTTGGGAAATCGTTCAAAAGACGCAATATTAATAAAAAAAGAATAATAAAAAAACTGTTTTATGTTTTTTTACGCGTTAAAACGCAGATTAAAAACTGAAAATGCTGTTTTGCTAAAAAAAAGCATTTTCAAGCATTTTTGATCGTTGAAACGTTTAAATAGAAGCAAAATTAATAAAAAAAGAATAATAAAAAAAACGTCATTTTACGTTTTTCCGTTAAAAAGAGATTAAAGCTCAAAAAGGCTGTTTTGATAAAATAAGATTTTTGCAAGATCGTTGAAATCGTTCAAATAGACGCAATATTTATGAAAACGAATAATAAAATTTTGTCGTTTTTTGCTGTTTTACGCCTTAAAAAAGCAGAATAAGCTCAAAAAAGTGCTGTTTTTCAAAATGCATTTTTAAGCATTTTAGACGTTGAAACGTTCAAATAGAAAAATTAATAAAAAAGAATAATAAAAATTGCCCTTTTTTTGCTGTTTTACGCGTTAAAAAGTAGATTAAAGCTCAAAAAAGGGTGTTTTCTAAAAAGATTTTAAGAAGATCGTTTAAACCTTCAAAAGACGCAATATTTAAAAAATGAATAATAAAAATTTGTCGTTTTTATGTTATACGCGTTCGGATTGGTGAAAACGGCTGTTTTCAAAATAAGCATTTTCAAGCATTTTAGATCGTTTAAACGCCCCAAAAGAAGCAAATTAATAAAAACGAATAATAAAAAAACCGTTTTATGCTGTTTTACGCGATAAAACGAGATTAAATCTCAAACGGGTGTTTTGCTAAAATAAGATTTTTAAGCATTTTAGATCGTTAAATCGTTCAAATAGAAGAATTTAAAAAAAACGAATAATAAAAAAAATTGTGTTTTTTTGTGTTTTTACGCGTTAAAAAAGCAGATTAAAAACTTTAAAAGTGCGTTTTTCAAAAAGATTTTCGCATTTTAAACGTTGAAATGTTCAAATAGAAGTATTAAAAAAAACGAATAATAATAAAATCTCGTTTTTATTTTTTTCGCGTTAAAACGCAGATTAAAGCTCAAAACGTGTTTTCTAAAAAAATTTTCGCTTTTTGATCGTTTAAACGTCCAAATAGAAGCAATTAATAAAAAAAAAGAATAATAAAAAAATTTTTCGTTTTTTGCTGTTTTACGCGTTAAACGTAGATTAAAGCTCAAAACGGCTGTTTTGTTTTAAAAAGCATTTTCAAGCATTTTAGATCGTTGAAACGTTCAAATAGACGCAATATTTAAAAAAATGAATAATAAAAAAAATTTGTCGTTTTATGTGTTTTGCGTTAAACGCAGAAAAACTGAAATGTGCTGTTTCTAAAATAAGCATTTTCAAGCATTTTTGATCGTTGAAATGTTCAAATAGAAGAATTTAAAAAAAACGAATAATAAAAAATTGTCGTTTTATGCTGTTTTACCCATAAAACGCAAATTTAAATTTAAAACGCGCTAAAATAAGCATTTTTAAGCATTTTAGATCGTTTAAATCGTTCAAAAGAAGAATATTAATAAAAAAAAGAATAATAAAAATTGTCGTTTTGATGCTGTTTTACGTTAAAAAAGAGATTAAAGCTTAAAACGTGCGTTTTGCTAAAAAAGATTTTCGCATTTTAAAAGTGGAAAAGTTCAAATAGAAGCAAATTTAAAAAAAAACGAATAATAAAAAAAAACGTCGTTTTTTTTTGGTTTTTTCGCGTTCGCAGATTAAAGCTCAAAAAAGTGCTGTTTTGCTAAAAAAATTTTTGCATTTTAGATCGTTGAAATGTTCAAAAAAGCAATATTAATAAAAAAAAGAATAATAAAAAATTTCGTCGTTTTATTTTTTTTACGCGTTAAAACGCAGATTGCTCAAACGGGTGTTTTTTCTAAAATAAGCATTTTCAAGCATTTTAGATCGTTAAAACGTTCAAATAGACGCAAATTAATAAAAACGAATAATAAAAATTCGTCGTTTTATGTTGTTTTACGCGTTAAAAAAGCAGATTAAAAACTCAAAAAGTGCTGTTTTGCTAAAAAAAGATTTTCAAGCATTTTAGTTCGTTGAAATGTTCAAATAGAAGAAATTTTAAAAACGAATAATAAAAATTGTCGTTTTATGTGTTTTACGCGTTAAAACGAGATTTACCCAAAAAGGGTGTTTTTCTAAAATAAGCATTTTCAAGCATTTTAGAGCGTTGAAATCGTTCCAGTGAAGAATATTAATAAAAAAGAATAAAAAAATTGCGTTTTATGAGTTTTTCGCGTTAAAAAAGCAGATTGCCCCAAAAGTGCTGTTTTTCTAAAATAAGCATTTTTAAGATTTTAGATCGTTGAAATCGTTCAAAAGACGCAATATTAATAAAAACGAATAATAAAACCCCTCGTTTTTTTGCTGTTTTTCGCGTTAAAACGCAGATTAAAAACTCAAAACGGCTGTTTTGCAAAATAAGATTTTTAAGCAAGATCGTTTAAATGTTCAAATAGAAGCAATATTAATAAAAAAAAATAAAAAAAAATTTGTCGTTTTATGCTGTTTTACGCGTTAAACGGATTAAAGTCAAACGTGTTTTTAAAATAAGATTTTTAAGATTTTAGATCGTTGAAAAGAAATAGACGCAATTAATAAAACGAATAAAAATATTTCAGTTTTTTTGTTTTTTTACGCTAAACGCAGATTAAAGCTCAAAAGTGTTTTGCAAAATAAGATTTTCAAGCATTTTAGATCGTGAAACCCCTTAAAAAAGGGGAAATTAATAAAAAAAGAATAATAAAAAATTGTCGTTTTATGTTGTTTTTGCGTTAAAACGCGATTAAAGCCAAACGTGCGTTTTGCTAAAATAAGCATTTTCAAGATTTTATATCGTTTAAATCGTTTAAATAGAAGAATAAATAAAAAAGAATAATAAAAAATTGTCGTTTTATGTTTTTTTACGCGTTAAAAAAAGAGATTAAAGCTCAAACGTGCTGTTTTGCTAAAAAAAGATTTTTGCATTTTAGATCGTTTAAATGTTCCAAATAAAACAAATTAAAAAAAAACGAATAATAAAAAATGCGTTTTTTTTGCCCCAAAAACCAAATTAAAACCTCCCCCAACGTGCTTTTTGCTAAAAAAGCATTTCAACATTTTAGATCGTTGAAATCGCAAATAGACCAATAAAAAAAAAAAAAAAACGTAAAAATTTTGCGTTTTCGCGTTTTACCCCTTAAAACGCAGAATAAAGCCAAACGGTTTTAGCAAAATAAGATTTTTTTCAAACATTTTAGACGGAAACGTTCAAATAAAACAATAAATAAAAACGAATAATAAAAGCGTTTTTTTGTTTTTTTCCCCTTAAAACGCAGATTAAAGCTCAAAAACGTGCTGTTTTGCGAAAATAAAGCATTTTCAAGCATTTTAGATCGTTGAAATCGTTCAAATAGAAGCAATATTAATAAAAACGAAAAATAAAAAAATTCGTCGTTTTTATGCTGTTTTTCCCTTAAAAAGCAGATTAAAAACTCAAAACGTGCTGTTTTGCTAAAATAAGCATTTTCAAGCATTTTAGATCGTTGAAATCGTTCAAACAGACGCAATATTAATAAAAATGAATAATAAAAATTTCGTCGTTTTTATGCTGTTTTCGGGTTAAAACGCAGATTAAAACTCAAAACGTGCTGTTTTGCTAAAATAAACATTTTCAAGCATTTAGATCGTTGAAATCGTTCAAATAGAAGCAATATTAATAAAAAACGAATAATAAAAATTTCCCTTTTATGCTGTTTTACGCGTTTAAACGCAGATTAAAGCTCAAAACGTGCCGTTTTTTCTAAATAAGCATTTTCAAGCATTTTGATCGTTGAAATCGTTCAAATAGAAGCAATAATAATAAAAAACAAATTTGAAAATTGTGTTTTATGCGTTTTACGCGTTAAAACGGGAGATTAAAAGCTTCAAACGGCCGTTTTGCTAAATAAGCATTTTCAAGCATTTTGACGCTGAAACGTTCAAATAGAAGATTAATAAAAAACGAATAATCAAAATTCGTCATTTTTATGCTGTTTACGCGGTAAACGCAGATTAAACTCAAAACGTGCTGTTTTGCAAAATAAGCATTTTCAAGCATTTTAGATCGTTGAAATCGTTCAAATAGAAGCAATATTAATAAAACGAATCTAAAAATTCGTCGTTTTATTTTTTTCGCTTAAACGCGTTGTCAAAAAGTGTGTTTTATAAAATAAGTTTTCAAGCATTTTAGATCGTTGAAATCGTTTAAATGAAGTATATTAATAAAAAAGAATAATAAAAATTGCCCTTTTATGCTGTTTTACGCGTTAAAACGCAGATTAAACTCAAAACGTGCTGTTTTGCTAAATAAGATTTTAAGCATTTTAGATCGTTGAATCCGTTCAAATAGACGCAAATTAATAAAAACGAATAATAAAAAATTTGTCGTTTTATGTGTTTTACGCGTTAAACGTCAGAATAAACGCAAAACTTGCTTTTGTAAAATAAGCATTTTCAAGCATTTTGATCGTTGAAATCGCAAAAAGAAGCAATATTAAAAAAACGAATTAAAAAATTCGTCGTTTTTTTGTGTTTTACGCGTTAAAACGCGATTTAAGCCAAAACGGCTGTTTTGCAAAATAGCTTTAAACTTTTAGATCGATGAAAACGTCAAATGACGCAATATTAATAAAACGAATTAAAACTCTCGTTTTATCGTTTTACGCGTTAAAACGCAGATTAAAGTCACAACGTGCTGTTTTGCTAAAATAATCATTTCAAGCATTTTAGATCGTTGAATGTTCAAATAGAGCAATTTAATAACGAATAATAAAAAAATTTGCATTTTATAGTTTACGGTAAACGAGATTAAGCTCAAAACGTGCTTGTTTTGCTTAAATAAGCATTTTCAAGCATTTTAGACTGAAATCGTTCAAATAAGCAAAATTAATAAAAACGAATAATAAAAATTTCTGTCGTATTTATGTGTTTACGGTTTAAAAAGCAGAATAAAGCTCAAACGTGCTGTTTTGCTAAAATGCTTTTTAAAACATTTTAGATCGTTGAAATTGTTCAAATAGACGCAATATTAATAAAAATGAATAATTAAATACGTTTTAGTGTTTTACGCGTTAAACGCAGATTAAAGCTCAAACGTGCTGTTTTGCTAAAATAAACATTTTAGCATTTTTGATCGTTGAACGTTCAAAGACGCAATATTAATAAAAAATGAATAATAACCCTCGTTTTATGCTTTTTTACGGTTAAAACGCGATTAAAGCTCAAACGTCTGTTTTGGGTAAAATAAGATTTTCAAGCTTTGATCGTTGGAAAACGTTTAATGAAGCAATATTAATAAAAAATGGTTGTTTGTAAAGAGGTTTACGATCGAGATGTTTACGGATAAGTCTTTTTTGGTGATATAAGTTTTGTTTGTTGCAAGCGTAACACTTCATTGGTACTCCATTGTTTTACGTTAGGCTCCCGCACACTCAAACTTTTATCGGCCGATAAAAACTTCAACGTAAATTAACCCCACGAGAAAAAATTTCCCTCGTTTGTATGCGTTAAGGGGAAGAGACGGAAAATCGGTCAACTCACCGACGCTTTGACTGACGGAATGACTGGCGCTCGAGAATGAGACGGGAGATCGGTCCGCCTCTTTAACGAGAGGGGTCGGAATGACTGCGGGGGCTGGATAGACGGAGATCGGTCCGTCTCTGGTTTATAACGGGGGTCGGAAAAGACGGCAGCGCTCGAGATGAGACGGAATTCCGTCTCTCTCCGTAAACGAGAGGTAACCTGCGATCGACCTCGTGTGAACACAGTTTCGAACAGTAACCCAAAACGATTTTAAAGACGTATCACGAAAAACGAATAATAAAAATTCTCGTTTTTATGCTGTTTTACGCGTTAAACGCAGATTAAAACTAAACGTGCTGTTTGTAAAATAAGCATTTTCAAAACATTTTGATCCCCTTGAAATCGTTCAAATAGAGCAATATTAAAAAAACAAACAATAAAAAATTCGTCGTTTTAGCTGTTTTACGCGTTAAAACGCAGATTTAAACTCAAAACGTGCTGTTTTTCTAAAATAAGCATTTTCAACATTTAGAACGTTGAAATCGTTCAAATAGACTAAAAATTAATAAAAAACGAATAATAAAATTTCGTCGTTTTTTTGCTGTTTTCCGCGTTTAAAAAGCAGATTAAAGCTCAAAAAGTGCTGTTTTTCTTAAAAAAAGCATTTTCAAGCATTTAAAATCGTTGAAATCGTTTTTAAAAAGAAGCAATATTAATAAAAACAATAATAAAAAATCGTCATTTTTTTGCTGTTTACCCGTTAAACGCAATTAACTCAAACGTGCTGTTTTGATAAAATAACATTTTCAGCATTTTAGACGTGAAATCGTTCAATAGACGCAATATTTATGAAAAACGAATAATAAAAAATTCGTCGTTTTATGTGTTTAGCGTTAAAAAGCAGAATAAACTCAAAACGTGCTGTTTTTAAAATAAGAAAAATTTTTAGCATTTTAGATCGTTGAACGTTCAAATAGAAGAATATAATAAAACGAATAATAAAAATTGTCGTTTTTATGCTGTTTTACGCGTTAAAACGTAGATTAAAGCTCAAAACGCGTTTTATAATAGCATTTTCAGCATTTTGATCGTTGAAACGTTCAAATAGACCAATATTTAAAAATGAATAATAAAAATTCGCGTTTTTATGCTGTTTTACGCGTTAAAAAAGCAGATTAAACTGAAAACTGCTGTTTGCTAAAATAAATTTTAAGCTTTTGATCGTTGAAATCGTTTAAATAGAACAAATTAATAAAAAAGGGAAAAAAAAAAAAATCGTCATTTTATGCTGTTTATCGTTAAAACGCAGATTTTAAAACTCAAAACGTGCTGTTTTGATAAAATAAGCATTTTCAAGCATTAATCGTTTAAACCGTTCAAATAGACGCAATTTATAAAACGTAATAAAAAATTTCGTCGTTTTATGCTGTTTACGCCTTAAAACGCAGAATAAAAGCTCAAACGTGCTGTTTTTAAAATAAGCATTTTAAGCATTTTAGATCGTTGAAATCGTTCAAATAGAAGCCTTAATTTTAAAAACGAATAATAAAAAATCGTCGTTTTTTTTGCTGTTTTACGCGTTAAAACGTAGATTAAAGCTCAAAACGTGCTGTTTTGCTATAATAAGCATTTTCAAGCATTTTTGATCGTTGAAATCGTTCAAATAGAAAATATTAATAAAAAAGAATAATAAAAATACGTCGTTTTTTTGCTGTTTTACGCGTTAAAACGCAGATTAAAGCTCAAACGTGCTGTTTTGCTAAAATAAGCATTTTCAAGCATTTTAGATCTTGAAATCGTTCAAATAGACGCAATAAAATAAAAACGAATAATAAAAATTTTGTCGTTTTATGCTGTTTTACGCGTTAAAACGCAGAATAAAGCTCAAAACGTGCTGTTTGCTAAAATAAGCATTTTCAAGCATTTTAGATCGTTGAAATCGTTCAAATAGAAGCAATATTAATAAAAACGAATAATAAAAATTCGTCGTTTTAGCTGTTTTACGCGTTAAAACGCGATTAAAGCTCAAAACGTGCTGTTTGCTAAAATACGCATTTTCAAGCATTTTAGATCTTTGAAATCGTTCAAATAGATGCAATAAAAATAAAAACGAATAATAAAAATTTCGTCGTTTTATGACTGTTTTACGCGTTAAAACGCAGAATAAAAGCTCAAAACGTGCTGTTTTGCTAAAAAAGCATTTTCAAGCATTTTAGATCGTTGAAATCGTTCAAATAGACGCAATATTAATAAAAACGAATAATAAAAATTTCGTCGTTTTATGCTGTTTACGCGTTAAAACGCGTTAAACTCAAAACGTGCGTTTTGCAAAATAAGCATTTTCAAGCATTTTAGATCGTTGAAATCGTTCAAATAGACGCAATATTAATAAAAACGAATAATAAAAATTCGTCGTTTTTATGCTGTTTTACGCGTTAAAAGAGAATAAAGCTCAACAGGCTGTTTTGCTAAAATAGACATTTTCAGCATTTTAGATCGTTGAAATCGTTCAAATAGACGCAATTTAATAAAAACGAATAATAAAAATTTCGTCGATTTTATGCTGTTTTACGCGTTAAACGCAGAATAAAGCTCAACACGTGCTGTTTTGCTAAAATAAGCATTTTCAAGCATTTTAGATCGTTGAAATCGTTCAAATAGAAGCATTATTAATAAAAACGAATAATAAAACTTCGTCGTTTTTTTTGCTGTTTTACGCGTTAAAACGCAGATTAAAAACTCAAAAAGTGCTGTTTTTTCTAAAATAAACTTTTCCAAACATTTTGGAATCGTTGAAATCGTTTAAATAAAGCAAATTTAAAAAAAAACGAATAAAAAAATTCGTCGTTTTGATGTTTTTTTACCCTTAAAAAGCGGGTTAAAACAAAACGTTTGTTTTTCTAAAAAAGCATTTTCAAGCATTTTTTGATCGTTGAAATTTGTTCAAATAAATTAAAAATTAATAAAAAAAGGTAAAAAAATTTTGTCGTTTTTTTTGTTTTTCGCGTTAAAAAGCAGATTAAAGCCCCAAAACGGGTGTTTTGCTAAAATAAATTTTTAACCATTTTAGATCGTTTAAATCGTTCCAAATAAAGCAAATTAATAAAAAGGAAAAATAAAAAACCCCTCGTTTTTTTGTTGGTTTTACCCCGTTAAAAGCAGATTAAAACTCAAAAACGTTTGTTTTTCTAAAATAACATTTTCGGGATTTTAGGGGTTAAAATGTTTAAATGAAAAAAAAAATTAATAAAAAGAATAATAAAAAAAATTTGTCAATTTTTTTGCTGTTTTACGCGGTTTAAAAGCAGATTAAAACTCAAAACGTGCTGTTTTTCTTAAAAAAGCATTTTTTAAGCCTTTTTAAACGGTTTAAATGCCAAAAAGAAGAATATTAATAAAAAAAAATCTAAAAAAACCCTGTTTTTTTGTTTTTTTCGCGTTAAACGAGATTAAAACCAAAACGGGCTGTTTTGCAAAATAAGCATTTTCAAACATTTTTGATCGTTGAAATCGTTCCAAAAAAGACGCAAAATTTTAAAAAAAAGAATAATAAAAAATTTGTCGTTTTTGTTGTTTTACGCGTTAAAAAGGGGGTTAAACTCAAAAAGTGCTGTTTTCTTTGCTTTTTCCAAACTTTTAGATCGTTGAAATGTTCAAATAAAACTTTTAAAAAAAGAATAATAAAAAAATTTGTGGTTTTTTTTGCTGTTTTTCGCGTTAAAAAACGGTTAAAACTCAAAAAGTGCCGTTTTTGCTAAAAATAAGCTTTTTAAGCATTTTTTGATCGTTGAAATCGTTTTAAAAGGGCGCAATATTAAAAAAACGAATAATTAAAATTCGTCGGGTTTTTTTTTTTTACGGAAACGCCGATTAAAACTCAAAACGGTGCTGTTTTGCCCCCAAAAAAGGGGATTTTGAAGAATTTTAGATCGTTAAAATCGTTCAAATAGACGCAATAAATAATAAAAAGAATAATAAAAAAATTTGTCGTTTTTATGCTTTTCGATTTAAAACCCCAGATTAAA
>NW_027047317.1:0-15760 GCF_025399875.1 Dalotia coriaria
TTCTGTTTTACGCGCGTTAAAACGCAGATTAATCTCAAAACGTGCTGTTTTGCTAAAATAATCATTTTTAAGCATTTTAGATCGTTGAAATTTCAAAAAGACGCAATATTAATAAAAAAAGAATAATAAAAAATTTTGTCGTTTTATGCAGTTTTACGCGTTAAAACGCAGATTAAAACTCAAAATGCTGTTGTGCTAAAATGTTTTTTAGCATTTTAGATCGTTGAAATCCCAAATAAAGCAATATTAATAAAAAAAAGAATAATAAAAATTCGTCGTTTTATGCTGTTTTTTCGCGTTAAAACGCAGATTAAACTCAAAACGTGCTGTTTTGCTAAAATAATCATTTTCAAGCATTTTAAACGTTGAAATCGTTCAAAAGACCTATTAATAAAACGAATAATAAAAATTTCGTCGTTTTTGCGTTTCCCTTAAAAAACAGGGTTAAACTCAAACGTGCTGTTTTGCTAAAATAAGCATTTTCAAGCATTTTAGATCGTTGAAAGTTCAAATAGAAGCAAATTTAAAAAAAACGAATAATAAAAAATTTGTCGTTTTTTTGTTTTACGCGTTAAAAACCCGATTAAAGCTCAAAAAGTGCTGTTTGCTAAAAAAATCATTTCAAGCATTTTAGATCGTTGAAATCGTTAAATAGAAGCTAAAAAAAACGAATAATAAAAAACGTCGTTTTATGCGTTAAAAAGCAGATTAAAAACTCCGGGTGTTTTTCTAAAATAATCATTTCGCTTTTATATCGTTAAATCGTTCAAATTGACGGGGAATATTAATAAAAAAGAATAATAAAAAAGTCGTTTTTTTGCTGTTTTTCGCGTTAAAACGCAATTAAAACTCGGTGCTGTTTTGCTAAAATAAGCATTTTTGATTTTTGATCGTTGAAATCGTTCAAATAGAAGCAATATTAATAAAAAAAAATAATAAAAAAAATGCTTTTTTTGCTGTTTTACGCGTTAAACGAGATTAAAATCAAAAGTGCTGTTTTGCTAAAATAATCATTTTCGCATTTTGATCGTTGAAATCGTTCAAATAGGCGCAATATTAATAAAACGAATAATAAAATTTCGCGTTTATATTTTTTTCGCGTTAAAAAGCAGATTAAAGCTCAAAAAGTTGTTTTCAAAGAAGATTTTCCTTTTTTTATCGTTGAAATCTTAAATAGACGTTTTTAATAAAACGAATAATTTAAAAAAGTCGTTTTAGTTTTTTCGCGTTAAAAAGCAGATTGCCTCAAAAAGTGCTGTTTTCTAAAAAAAAGCTTTTTTAAACATTTTAATCGTTGAAATCGTTCAAATAGAAGCAATAATAAAACGAATAATAAAAATTCTGTTTTTTTGTGTTTACCCCTTAAAAAGCAGATTAAAGCTCAAAACGTGCTGTTTTGCTAAAATAATCATTTTCAAACATTTTTGATCTTGAAACCGTTCAAATAGACGCAATATTAATAAAAAAAAGAATAAAAAAATTTCGTCGTTTTTTGCGTTTTTCGCTTAAAACGCAGAAAAGCTCAAAAAGTGTGTTTTGGCAAAATAAGCATTTTCTAGCATTTTTTGATCTTTTAAAAGTTCAAAAGAAGCAAATTAATAAAAACGAATAATAAAAGGCGTTTTTTGCTGTTTTCGCGTTAAAACGCAGATTAAAGCTCAAACGTGCTGTTTTGCTAAAATAATCATTTTTAAGCATTTTTTGATCGTTTAAACGTTCAAAAAACGCCAAAATAAAAAAAGAAAATAAAAAAATTTTGCGTTTTTTTGCTGTTTTACGCGTTAAAACGCAGAAAACTCAAAAAGTGCTGTTTTGTTAAAATAATATTTTTAAACAATTTAGATCGTTGAAATCGTTCAAATAGACGCAATATTAATAAAACGAATAAAAAAATTTCGTCGTTTTTTGCTGTTTTTCCCTTAAAACCAGATTGCTCAAAACGTCTGTTTTGCTAAAATAACATTTTCGCATTTTAGTCGTTGAAATCGTTCAAATAGAAGCAAAAAATAAAAACGAATAATAAAAATTCGTCGTTTTATGTTTTTTTTACCCTTAAAAAGGATTAAAGCTCAAAACGTCTGTTTTGCTAAAATAACATTTTCGCATTTTTTGATCGTTTAAATGTTCAAATGAGCAATATTAATAAAAAAAATAAAAAAAATTTGTCGTTTTATGTGTTTTACGCGAAAACGCAAAATTAAAGCTCAAACGGCTGTTTTGCTAAATAACATTTTTAAGCATTTTAGACGTTGAAATCGTTCAAATAAAAAATTAATAAAACGAATAATAAAAAATTTGTCGAAAATGTTTTACGCGTTAAAAAGCAATTAAAATAAAAAGTGCTGTTTTGCTAAAATAACATTTTCAAGCATTTTAGATCGTGAAATCGTTCAAAAAACCAAAATTTAAAAAAAACGAATAATAAAAATTTTTTTTGTTTTATGCTGTTTTACGCGTTAAAACGCGATTAAAGCTCAAAAAGTGCTGTTTTTTAAAAAAATCATTTTTTGCATTTTAGACGTTTAAATGTTCAAAGAAAATATTAATAAAAAAGAATAATAAAAATTTTTTCGTTTTATGCTGTTTTACGCGTTAAAACGCAGATTAAAGCTCAAAACGCTGTTTTGCTAAAATAATCATTTCAAGCATTTTAGATCGTTGAAATCGTTCAAATTGACGCAATACACACAAAAAACGAATAAAAATTTCCCTGTCGTTTTATGTTTTACGCGTTAAAACGCAGATTTCAAAACGTGCTGTTTTGCTGCTAAAATAAGTATTTTCAAGCATTTTAGGATCGTTGAAATCGTTCAAATAGAAGCAATATTAATAAAACAAATAATAAAAATTGTCACTGCTTTTATGTTGTTTACGCGTTAAAACGCAGATTGTGCTCAAACGTGCTGTTTTGCTAAAATAATCATTTTCAAGCATTTTAGATCGTTGAAATCGTTCAAATAGACGCAATATTAATAAAAACGAATAATAAAATTTCGTCGTTTATATGCTGTTTTACGCGTTAAAACGCAGATTAAAAGCTCTCAAAACGTGCTGTTTTGCTAAAATAATCATTTTCAAGCATTTTAGATCGTTGTACCGTTCAACAGACGCGCAATTATTAATAAAAACGAATAATAAAAATTTCGTCGTTTTTATGCTTTTTTCGTTTCGTTAAAACGCAGGATTAAAGCTCAAAACGTGCTGTTTTTGCTAAAATAAGCATTTTCAAGCATTTTAGATCGTTGAAATCGTTCAAATAGAAGCAATATTAATAAAAAAACGAATAATAAAAATTCGTCGTTTATGCTGTTTTACGCGTTAAACGCAGATTAAAGCTGGAAAACGTGCTAATTTTGCTAAAATAATCATTTTCAAGCATTTTGATCGTTGAAATCGTCTCAACAGACGCGCGCACATTAATAAAACGAATAATAAAATTTCGTCGTTTTATGTTGTTTTACGCGTTAAAACGCAGATTAAAGCTCAAAACGTGCTGTTTTGCTAAAATAAGCATTTTCAAGCATTTGGGATCGTTGAAATAGTTCAACAGAAGCAATATTAATAAAAAAAACGAATAATAAAAATTCGTCGTTTTATGCTGTTTTACGCGTTAAAAACGCAGATTAAAGCTCAAACGTGCTGTTTTGCTGCTAAAAAATAATCATTTTCAAGCATTTTAGATCGCTGGAAATCGTTCAAATAGGACGCAATATTACTAAAAAAACGAATAATAAAAAATTTCGTCGTTTTATGCTGCTCTTTACGCGCTAAAACGCATGATTAAATTCCGCAAACGTGCTGTTTTGCTAAAATAAGGCATTTCAAGACGTTGAAATCGTTCAAAAGAAGCATTATTAATAAAAAAACGAATAATAAAAAATTTCGTCGTTTTATGCTGTTTTACGCGTTAAAATGCAGATTAAAGCTCAAAACGTGCTGTTTTGCTAAAATAATCATTTTCAAGCATTTTAGATCGTTGGAAATCGTTCAAATAGAAGCACATAAGAAAAAACGAATAATAAAATACCCGTCGTTTTATGCTGTTTTACGCGTTAAAACGCAGATTAAAGCTCAAAACGTGCTGTTTTGCTAAAATAATGTATTTTCAAGCACGGTAGATCGTTGAAATCGTTCAACAGACGCGCAATATTAATAAAAACGAATAATAAAAATTTCGTCGTTTTTATGCTGTTTTACGCGTTAAACGTTAGATTAAAGCTCAAAACGTGCTGTTTTGTTAAATAACTATTTTCAAGCAATTTAGATCGCTGGAAATGTTCAAATAGAAGCAATATTAATAAAAACCAATAAAAATTTTGTCGTTTTATAAGCGTTTTACGTTAAAACGCAGATTAAAGCTCAAAACGTGCTGTTTTACAAAAATAAACATTTTCAAGCATTTTAGATCGTTGAAATCGTTCAAATAGAAGCACATAATAAAAACGAATAATAAAATTTCAATGTTTTTATGCTGTTTTACGCGCTAAAACGCAGATTAAAAGCTCAAAAACGCTGTTTGCTAAAATAAACATTTTCAAGCATTTTAGATCGTTGAAATCGTTCAAATAGAAGCAATATTAATAAAAACGAATAATAAAATTCTGCCGTTTCGCTGTTTACGCGTTAAACAGCAGATTAAAGCTCAAACGTGCTGTTTTGCTAAAATAAGCATTTTCAAGCATTTAGATCGTTGGAAATCGTTCAAATAGAAGCAATATTAATAAAACGAATAATAAAAATTGTCATGTATGTTTTCCGCAAGTTAAAACGTAGTAGATTAAAGCTCAAACGTGCTGTTTCGTTAACTATTTTCTTACATTATGATCGCTGAACCGTTCAAATAGACGCAATATTAATAAAAAAAACGAATAATAAAAATCTCGTCGTTTTTATGCTGTTTTACGCGCTAAAAACGCAGATTACTCAAACGCTGTTTTGCTAAAATAAACATTTCAAGCATTTTAGATCGTTGAAACCGTTCAAATGAAGCAATATTAAACGAATAATAAAAATCGTCGTTTTATGTTTTACGCGTTAAAACGCAGATTAAAGCTCAAACGTGCTGTTTTGCTAAAATAATCATTTTCAAGCATTTAGCTCGCTGAATTCGTCTAAATAGAAGCAATATTAAGAAAACGAATAATAAAAATTCGTCATTTTTATGCTGTTTTACGCGTTGCAGATTAAAAGCTCAAAACGTGCTGTTTTGCTAAATAAGCATTTTCAAGCATTTTAGATCGCTGAAATCGTTCAAATACACATTATAAAAAACGAATAATAAAAAAAAAATCGTCGTTTTATGCTGTTTTGCGCGTTAAAATGCTGATTAAAGCTCAAAACGTGCCATGCATAAAATAATCATTTTGTGTTGAAATCGTTCAAATAACGCAATATTAATAAAAACGAATAATAAAAATTTCGTCCTTTTTATGTTTTTACGCGTTAAAACGCAGATTAGCTCAAAAACGTGCTGTTTTGCTGCTGCTAAAATAAGCATTTTCAAGCATTTTAGATCGCTGAAACTGCCAAATGAAGCTGGGCCATTAATAAAAAACGAATAATAAAAATTCGTCGTTTTATGCTGTTTTTTACGCGTTAAAACGCAGATTTCAGCTCAAAACGCTGTTTTGCTAAAATAAGCATTTTCAAGCATTTTAGATCGCTGGAAATCGTTCAAATAGAAACAATATTAATAAAACGAATAATAAAAATTCGTCGTTTTTATGCTGTTTTACGCGTTAAAACGTTATGACAAGCTCAAACGTGCTGTTTTGCTAAAATAACTATTTTAGATCGCTGAAATCGTTCAAATAGACGCGCCAATAAAACGACAATAAAAAAATTCCCTGTCGTTTTATGTTTTACGTTAAAACGCAGATTAAAGCTCAAACGTGCTGTTTTGCTAAAAATAATCATTTTCAAGCATTTTAGATCGTTGAAATCGTTCAAATAGTCGCAATATTAGAAAAACGAATAATAAAAATTCGTCGTTTTTATGTGCTGTTTTACGCGTTAAAACGCAGATTAAAGCTCAAAACGTGCTGTTTTGCTAAAATAAGCATTTTCAAGCATTTTAGATCGTTGAAATCGTTCCAAATAGAAGCAATATTAATAAAAACGAATAATAAAAATCGTCGTTTTATGCTATTTTGCGCGTTAAAACATGATTAAAGCTCAAGACGTGCTGTTTTATACAAAACCGATCGATTTTCAAGCATTTTTAGATCCGTTGAAATCGTTCAAATAGACGCAATATTAATAAAAACGAATATAAAATTTCGTCAGCACATGCTGTTTACGCGTTAAAACGCAGATTAAAATAAAACGTGCTGTTTGCTAAAATAAGCATTTTTCAAGCATTTTTAGATCGTTGGAAATCACGTTCAAATAGAAGCAATATTAATAAAAACGAATAATAAAAAATTCGTCGTTTTTATTCTGTTTTACGCGTTAAACGCAGATTAAAGCTCAAAACGTGCTGTTTGCTAAAATAATCATTTTCAAGCATTTTTAGATCGTTGAAATCGTTCAAATAGGCGCAATATTAATAAAAACGAATAATAAAAAATTTCGTCGTTTTTATGCTGTTTCGCAGCATTAAAACGCAGATTAAAGCTCAAAACGTGCTGTTTTGCTAAAATAAAGCATTTTCAAGCATTTTAGATCGTTTGAAATCGTTCAAATAGAAGCAATATTAATAAAAACGAATAATAAAAATTCGTCGTTTTATGCTGTTTTACGCGTTAAAACGCAGATTAAAGCTCAAAACGTGCTGTTGTTTTGCTAAAATAAGCATTTACAAGCATTTTAGATCGTTGAATGCGTTCAAATAGACGCAATATTAATAAAAACGGGCAAAAAATTCGTCGTTTTATGTTGTTTTACGCGTTAAAACGCAGATTAAAAGCTCAAAACGTTAACTGTTTTTGCTAAAATAAGCATTTACAAAGCATTTTGAATCGTTGGAATGCGTTCAAATCGTTACGCAATATTAATAAAACGAATAATAAAAATTTCGTCGTTTTATGCTGTTTTACGCGTTAAAACGCCAGATTAAAGCTCAAAACGTGCTGTTTTGCTAAAATAATCATTTTCAAGCATTTTTAGATCGTTGGGGAAATTGTTCAAATAGTCGCAATATTAATAAAAAACGAATAATAAAAATTTCGTCGTTTTTATGCTGTTTACGCGTTAAAACGCAGATTAAAGCTCAAAACGTGCTGTTTTGCTAAAATAAGCATTTTTCAAGCATTTTAGATCGTTGAAATCGTTCAAATAGAAGCAATATTAATAAAAACGAATAATAAAAATTCGTCGTTTTATGCTGTTTTACGCGCTAAAACGCAGTTAAAAGCTCAAAACGTGCTGTTTTGCTAAAATAAACATTTTCAAGCATTTTTAGATCATTGAAATCGTTTCAAATGGAAGCAATAATGGCAAAACGAATAATAAAAAATTCGTCGTTTTATGCTGTTTTTGCGCGTTAAAACGCAGATTAAAGCTCAAAACGTTGCTGTTTTGCTAAAATAATCATTTTTCAAGCATTTTTAGCTCGTTGAAATCGTTCAAATAGAAGCAATATTAAGAAAAAACGAATAATAAAAATTCGTCGTTTTTGTATGCTGTTTACGCGTTAAAACGCAGATTAAAGCTCAAAACGTGCTGTTTTGCTAAAATAAGCATTTTTCAAGCATTTTAGATCCGTTGAAATCGTTCAAATAGAAGCAATATTAATAAAACGAATAATAAAAAATCGTCGTTTTTATGCTGTTTTTAGCGTTAAAACGCCCGCTTGATTAAAGCTCAAAACGTGCTGTTTTGCTAAAATAATCATTTTCAAGCATTTTAGATCGTTGAAATCGTTCAAATAGACGCAATATTAATAAAAACGAATAATAAAAATTTCGTCCTTTTTATGCTGTTTTACGCGTTAAAACGCAGATTAAAAGCTCAAAACGTGCTGTTTTGCTAAAATAATCATTTTTCAAGCATTTTTAGATCGTTGGGAAATCGTTTCAAATAGACGCAATATTAATAAAAACGAATAATAAAATTTCGTCGTTTTATGCTGTTTTACGCGTTAAAACGCAGATTAAAGCTCAAAACGTGCTGTTTTAACAAAATAAGCATTTTTCAAGCATTTTAGATCGTTGAAATCGTTTAAAATAGAAGCAATATTAATAAAAACGAATAATAAAAAATTCGTCGTTTTTATGCTGTTTTACGCGTTAAAACGCAGATTAAAGCTCAAAACGTGCTGTTTTGCTAAAATAAGCATTTACAAGCATTTTAGATCGTTGAATGCGTTCAAATAGACGCAATATTAATAAAAACGAAGATAATAAAAATTCGTCGTTTTACATGTTGTTTTTACGCGTTAAAACGCAGATTAAAAGCTCAAAACCTGCTGTTTTGTTAAAAGTAATCATTTTCAAGCAATTTAGATCGTTGGAAATCGTTCAAATAGACGCAATATTAATAAAAACGAATAATAAAAATTTCGTCGTTTTATGCTGTTTTACGCGTTAAACGCAGATTAAAGCTCAAAACGTGCTGTTTTTTGCTAAAATAATCATTTTCAAGCATTTTAGATCGTTGAAATCGTTCAAATAGACGCAATATTAATAAAAACGAATAATAAAATTTCGTCGTTTTTTTATACTGTTTTACGCGTTAAAACGCAGATTAAAGCTCAAACACATTAGCTGTTTTTGCTAAAATAAGCATTTTCAAGCATTTTTAGATCGTTGAAATCGTTCAAATAGAAGCAATATTAATAAAAACGAAAAATAAAAAAATTGTCGTTTTTTATGCTGTTTACGCGTTAAAACGCAGATTAAAGCTCAAAACGTGCCGTTTTGCTAAAATAATCATTTTTCAAGCATTTTAGATCGTTGAAATCGGTTAAAATAGAAGTAATATTAATAAAAAACGAATAATAAAAATTCGTCGATTTTATGCTGTTTTACGCGTTAAAACGAAGATTAAAGCTCAAAACGTTAACTGTTTTGCTAAAATAAAAGCATTTTCAAGCATTTTTAGATCGTTGAAATCGTTCAAATAGAAGCAATATTAATAAAAACGAATAATAAAATTCGTCGTTTTTTATGCTGTTTTACGCGTTAAAACGCAGATTAAAACTCAAAACGTGCCGTTTTGCTAAAATAATCATCATTTTCAAGCATTTTAGATCGTTGAAATCGTTTCAAGTGAAGCAATATTAATAAAAACGAATAATAAAAATTTCGTCGTTTATATGCTGTTTTACGCGTTAAGCGCAGATTAAAGCTCAAAACGTGCTGTTTCGCTAAAATATTGATTTTCAAGCATTTTAGATCGTTGAAATCGTTCAAATAGAAGCAATATTAATAAAAACGAATAATAAAAATTTCGTCGTTTTTTATGCTGTTTTACGCGTTAAAACGCAGATTAAAACTCAAAACGTGCTGTTTTGCTAAAATAAGCATTTGCAAGCATTTTAGATCGTTGGAAATCGTTCAAATAGACATAATATTAATAAAACGAATAATAAAAATTTCGTCATTTTTTATGCTGTTTTACGCGTTAAAACGCAGATTAAGCTCAAAACGTGCTGTTTTGCTGAAGCAATCATTTTCAAGCATTTTAGATCGTTGAAATCGTTTAAATAGACGCAATATTAATAAAAACGAATAATAAAAATTTCGTCGTTTTTATGCTTGTTTTGCGCGTTAAAACGCAGATTAAAGCTCAAAACGTGCTGTTTTTGCTAAAATAAGCATTTTCAAGCATTTTAGATCGTTGAAATCGTTCAATAGGAAGCAATATTAATAAAAACGAATAATAAAAATTCGTCGTTTTATGCTGTTTTACGCGTTAAAACGCAGATTAAAACGGCGTTTTGCTAAAATAATCATTTTCAAGCATTTTAGATCGTTGCAATCGTTCAAATAGAAGCAATATTAATAAAAACGAATAATAAAAATTTGAACATGCTGTTTTACGCGTTAAAACGCAGATTAAAGCTCAAAAATTATTGTTTTGCTAAAATAATCATTTTCAAAGCATTTTAGATCGTTGAAATCGTTCAAATAGAAGCAATATTAATAAAAACGAATAATAAAATTTCGTCGTTTTATGCTGTTTTATGCGTTAAAACGCAGATTAAAGCTCAAAACGTGCTGTTTTTGCTAAAATAATCATTTCAGAAGCATTTTAGATCCCGTTGAAATCGTTAAATTGACGCAATATTAATAAAAACGAATAATAAAAATTTCGTCGTTTTATGCTGTTTTACGCGTTAAAACGCAGATTAAAGCTCAAAACGTGCTGTTTTGCTAAAAATAAGCATTTTCAAGCATTTTTAGATCGTTGAAATCGTTCAAATAGAAGCAATAATGGCAAAAGCAATAATAAAAAAAATCGTCGTTTTATGCTGTTTTACGCGTTAAAACGCAGATTAAAACTCAAAACTTGCTGTTTTGCTAAAATAATCATTTCAAGCATTTTAGATCGTTGAAATCGTTCAAATAGACGCAATATTAATAAAACGAATAATAAAGAATTTCGTCGTTTTGCCATGCTGTTTACGCGTTAAACGCAGATTAAAGCTCAAGCGTACTGTTTGCTAAAATAAGCATTTTCAAGCATTTTAGATCGTTGAAATCGTTCAAATAGACGTAATATTAATAAAAACGAATAATAAAAATTTATTCGTTTTATGCTGTTTACGCATTTAAAACGCAGATTAAAGAAAGCTCAAAACGTGCTGTTTTGCTAAAATAAGCATTTTAAGATTTTAGATCGTTGAAATTTCAAATAGAAACAATATTGGCAAAAACGAATAATAAAAAATTCGTCATTTTTTATGCTGTTTTACGCGTTAAAACGCAGATTAAAAGCTCAAAACGTGCTGTTTTGCTTTCAAAATAATCATTTTCAAGCATTTTAGATGTTGAAATCGTTCAAATAGACGCAATATTAATAAAAAACGAATAATAAAAATTTCGTCGTTTTATGCTGTTTTACGCGCTAAAACGCAGATTAAAAGCTCAAAACGTGCTGTTTTGCTTTCGATAAACATTTTCAAGCATTTTAGATCACGTTGAAATCGTTCAAATAGAAGCAATATTAATAAAACGAATAATAAATTTGCGTAGTTTTTATGCTGTTTTACGCGTTAAAGCGCAGATTAAGCTCAAAACGTGCTGTTTTGTTAAAAATAAGCATTTTCAAGCATTTTAGATCGTTGAAATCGTTCAAATAGAAGCAATATTAATAAAAACGAATAATAAAAAATTCGTCGTTTTATGCTGTTTTACGCGTAAACGCAGATTAAAGCTCAAAACGTGCTGTTTTGTTAAAATAATCATTTTCAAGCATTATAGATCGTTGAAATCGTTCAAATAGAGCAATATTAATAAAAACGAATAATAAAAATTCGTCGTTTTATGCTGTTTTACGCGTTAAAACGCAGATTAAAGCTCAAAACGTGCTGTTTTGCTAAAATAATCATTTTCAAGCATTTTTTAGATCGTTGAAATCGTTCAAATAGACGCAATATTAATAAAAACGAATAATAAAAATTCGCCGTTTTTATGCTGTTTTACGCGTTAAAACGCAGATTAAAGCTCAAAACGTGCTGTTTTTGCTAAAATAAGCATTTTCAAGCATTTTAGATCGTTGAAATCGTTCAAATAGAAGCAATATTAATAAAAACGAATAATAAAAATTCGTCGTTTTTATCTGTTTTACGCGTTAAAACGCAGATTAAAAGCTCAAAACGTGCTGTTTTGCTAAAATAATCATTTTCAAGCATTTTAGATCGTTGAAATCGTTCAAATAGACGCCATATTAATAAAAACGAATAATAAAAATTTCGTCGTTTTTATGCTGTTTTACGCGTTAAAACGCAGATTAAAAGCTCAAAAAGTGCGTTTTGCCCAAAATAATCATTTTCAAGCATTTTAGATCGTTGAAATCGTTCAAATAGTCGCAATATTAATAAAACGAAAATTTAAAAACGTCGTTTTATGCTGTTTTACGCGTTAAAACGCAGATTAAAAACTCAAAACGTGCTGTTTTGCTAAAATAAGCATTTTCAAGCATTTTAGATCGTTGAAATCGTTCCCAAAAAGAAGCAATTTAATAAAACAAAAAAAATTCGTCCCTTTTATGCTGTTTTACGCGCAAAACGCAGATTAAAGCTCAAAACGTGCTGTTTTGCTAAAATAAACATTTTCAAGCATTTTAGATCGTTGAAATCGTTCAAATAGAACAATATTAATAAAAACGAATAATAAAAAATTCGTCGTTTTATGCTGTTTACGCGTTAAAAAGCAGATTAAAAACTCAAAACGTGCTGTTTTGCTAAAATAATCATTTTCAAGCATTTTAGCTCGTTGAAATCGTTCAAATAGAAGCAATATTAAGAAAAACGAATAATAAAAAATTTGTCGTTTTATGCTGTTTTACGCGTTAAAACGCAGATTAAAGCTCAAAACGTGCTGTTTTGCTAAAATAAGCATTTTCAAGCATTTTAGATCGTTGAAATCGTTCAAATAGAAACAATATTAATAAAAACGAATAATAAAAATTCGTCGTTTTTATGCTGTTTTTTCGCGTTAAAACGCAGATTAAAGCTCAAAACGTGCTGTTTTGCTAAAATAAGCATTTACAAAGCATTTTAGATCGTTGAATGCGTTCAAATAGACGCAATATTAATAAAAAGATAATAAAAATTCGTCGTTTTTTACGCTGTTTTGCGTTTGAAACGCAGATTAAAACTCAAAACGTGCTGTTTTGCTTTGCAAGGCAAAAAGCATTTTCGAAGCATTTTAGATCGTTTGTCGTTTAGGCCGGCGTATTAATAAAAACGAATAATAAAAAATTCGTCGTTTTATGCTGTTTTTGCGGTTAAAACGCAGATTAAAGCTGCAAAACATTGCGTTTGCTAAAATAATCATCATTTTCAAGCATTTTTAGATCGTTGAAATCGTTCAAATAGAAGCAATATTAATAAAGGCGAATATGTAAAAATTTCGTCACGTTTATATGCTGTTTTACGCGTTAAAGCGCAGATTAAATAAAACGTGCTGTTTCGCTAAAATAATGATTTTCAAGCATTTTGGTCGTTTAGTCGTTCAAATAGAGCGTAATAAAGCGAATAATAAAAATTTCCGTCGTTTTTGTACGTTTTTACGCGGTAAAACGCAAGTTTAAAGCTCAAAACGTGCTGTTTTTGCTAAAATAAGCATTTGCAAGCATTTTAGATCGATTTGAAATCGTTCAAAATAGGCGCAATATTAATAAAAACGAATGGCGAATTTAGTAGTTTTTATGCTGTTTTTGCATTAAAGAAACGCAGATTAAAGCAAAACGTGCTGTTTTGCAAAATAATCATTTTCAAGCAATTTAGATCGTTGAAATCCCGTTCAAATAGGCGCGTATTAACCAAAAACGAATAATAAAATTTCGTCATTTTTACGTAGCGAACGCGTAAACGCGGATTTAAAAGCTCAAAACGTGCTGTTTTGCAAAATAATCATTTTCAAACGGCATTTTAGATCGTTGGGAAATCGTTTTAAATAGACGCAATATTAATAAAAAACGAATAATAAAAATTTCGTCGTTTTATGCTGTTTTACGCGTTAAACGCAGATTAAAGCTCAAAACATTAGCGCGACAGAATAAGCATTTTCAAGCATTTTTAGATCGTTGAAATCGTTCCAGGCGGCAATATTAATAAAAACGAATAATAAAGAATTTAAGTTTTTGTGCTGTTTTACGCGTTAAAACGCAGATTAAAGCTCAAAACGTGCCGTTTTGCTAAAATATCATTTTTACCCGGCGTTTTGATGCGTTTGCGTCGTTCCAAATGCGAAGCAGTATTAATAAAAAACGAATAATAAAAAAATTTGTCGTTTTATGCTGTTTTACGCGTTAAAACGCAGATTAAAAGCTCAAAAAGTGCTGTTTTCTAAAATAATCATTTCAAGCATTTTAGATCGTTGAAATCGTTCAAATAGAAGCAATGTAATAAAAACGAAGATAATAAAGTCGTCGTTTTTTATGCTCATTTGATGCGTTAAAACACTGAATTAAAGGCTCGAAACGTTGTGGTAGTCGGCATTTGGTCGTTTGAGTCGTTTAGGGTGGGCGCGATACCGGCAGGCCGAAATTTTTGATGGTTTGAAACCAGGCGTAACGACAGGCCAGCATTTCCAGAAGCATTTTAGATCGTTGAAATCGTTCAAATAGAAGCAATATTAATAAAAACAAATAATAAAAAATGCGTGTTTTATGCTGTTTTGCGGAACCGGCGCGGTTAAACTCAAAACGCTGTTTTGCTAAATCGTCATTTTCCGAAGCGTTTTGGAGTCGTTGAAATCTGGTTTCAGTGGGCGCAATATTAATAAAAAGCGGTGTAAGTTTGTGGTTTGCCGCGCTTGTGCGGCGAGTTGGCTCAGGCGTGCTTGTTTTAAATAAGCATTTTCAAGCATTTTAGATCGGGTTGAAATCGTTCCGGCCGGGCGCGATAACCGGCCGAAAACGAATAATAAAAATTTCGTCGTTTTTTATGCTGCTTTTAGCGTTAAAACGCAGATTAAACTCAAAACGTGCTGTTTTGCTAAAACCGAAACGGGTGCGGATGAACGAAATCGTTCGGAAATGAAGCAATGTGGCAAAAACGAATGCTGAAATTCGTCATTTTTATGCTATTTTGCGTTGAAGCGCGAGTTTGAAAACACTCAAAACGTGCTGTTTTTGCTACGTCGTGTTTTCCAGAAGCGACGATCGTTGAAATCGTTCCAAATAGACGCAATATTAATAAAAACGAATAATAAACATTTCCGTCGTTTTTATGCTGTTTACGCGCTAAAACGCAGGTTAAACTCAAGGCATTTTGCTGTTTTGCTAAAATAAACATTTTCAGCGCATTTTAGATCGTTGAAATCGTTCAAATAGAAGCAATATTAATAAAAACGAATAATAAAAATTTCGTAGTTTTTTATGCTGTTTTACGCGTTAAAGCGCAGATTAAAGCTCAAGGCGGTACGACATTGCAAATAAGCATTCCAAGCATTTTACAGATCGTTAAGAATCGTTCAAATAGAAGCAATATTAATAAAAACGAATAATAAAAATTCGTCACGTTTTATGCTGTTTACGTAAAACGCGAGTTAAAAGCTCAAAACGTGCTGTTTTGTTGAAGTAAATGTTTTCAAGCATTATGGGTAGAACGATAAGTTGCGTCGAGAAGCAATATTAATAAAAAACGAATAATAAAAATTTCGTCGTTTTTTATGCTGTTTGCATAAGCGCAGATTAAAACTCAAAACGTGCGTTTTAAAGGTAAGCATTTTCGAAGCATTTTGGTCGTTTGTCGTTCAAATAGAAGCAATATTTAATAAAAACTAATAATAAAAAATTCGTCTTTTTTATGCTGTTTTACGCGTTAAAACGCAGATTAAAACTCAAAACGTGCTGTTTTTGCCTAAAATAATCATTTTCAAGCATTTTGGCGTTTGAAATCGTTCAAATAGAAGCAATGTGAAAAACGGAATAATAAAAATTCGTCGTTTTATGCTGTTTTTGCGCGTTAAAACGCAGATTAAAACTCAAAACGTGCTGTTTTGCTAAAATAATCATTTTCAGAACATAGATCGTTCGTCGTTCAAATAGACGCAATATTAATAAAACGAATAATAAAAAATTTTAAATTCGTTTTTATGCTGTTTTACGCGTTAAAACGCAGATTAAAGCTCAAAACGTGCTGTTT